>NC_057864.1:128638381-128918381 GCF_019393635.1 Dromiciops gliroides
CCAAAGTGGTAGCTGCTCATTTCAGTGCCTTTTGGAGTCTGCATGCGTACACTGCAAGGTAGTACACAGCATGGACTAATAGAAAGGGCACTGTGTTGGGAGTCAAGAGACCTGAATTTCTTTTTTAGCTCTAACATACCCACTGTATGACCCTGGTAAGTTATTATCCCTGAGTCAGTTTCCTTAACTCAACATCAAACCAATAACCCTTGTTTTTCATTTCCAGAGAAGCTACAGAGGGCTAATGGGGTAGCTAGGTGCTCAGTGGATAGAGCACTGCATAGAGTCAAGAGGATCTGAGTTTGAACCTCACCTCAGATACTTACTAGCTGTGTGACCCTGAGCAAGTCACTTAACCCCAATTGCTTTAAACAACCAGGGCCATCTCCAGCTGTCCTGATATATATCTTGCCACTGGACCCAGATGGCTCTGGAGGAGAGTTAAATTGGTGACCTTGCACAGCCCCTCCCTCACTTAAATCCAATTCAGTGCAAGTCATGACATCACCCTGATGTTCTTCGAGAACAAAAGACGAAGGACAAAACAACAGCAAGAATGAAAAAGGGCTAAGCAGCTCAGAAGAGAGGCACTATAGAAACACAAAGGTATTTTCCCCTCCCTGCATCCCCACCAAATTTAAAGATGATGTTTTTTTAAAGATTTTTTTTTTCCCTGTGGGGCAATGAGGGTTAAGTGTCTTGCCCAGGGCCACACTGAGCCTGGATTTGAACTCAGATCCTCCTGAATCCAGGGCTGGTGCTCTATCCACTGCGCCACCTAGCTGCCCAAAGATGATGTTTTAAAAGAACAGTTTTCTCCAAGCAGCTCAGTTTACCCTGGGGGTGCTCAGGTGCCATGTCCCTTGGAATCTTGTGACTAGGGATCTCTGATAACTTTAGATTATCAGGTACTGAAATGTCAATGGATTTTGTTTCTTTGTAAAAGTTTCTCCATGGGAGATCCCTCATGGAGGGGACAGTCTGACTCCTGAAGGCACCTACTTAAACAGCCATCAACTAAACTGTATGCAAACTGGAGCTGGCATACCTGGTGTGCTCTTCAAACTTGCAGCCTGTTAGTAAGGGAGGAGGGGGGAAATTACAGCTCCTTGTGTCTTTTTTTTTTTAATCTTTCCCTCAAGCTAGAGAAACACACAAGCAATATCCATAGGAGCAGTTCCTGCTTGTGTTTTCTTCCATTCTCTGGTATGTGGCCTGCCAGCTGGCCCAAGTTCATCCCCAAACCAAACACACTGGGAGGTGTGATGGCACTTCCAAGGAAAATGAGGACATGATTTCTGTGCCTGCCCACACCGGCCCTTAGAGAAACTTCTGCAAACGTGGAGTTATTTCAACTGAGGGGCCTGATGAACTTCCTCTGTTGGGAAGGACATTTTTATGGGATACTTTTTGAGGAAGAATGATTCCCTCTGGTTGTACTGCTTTGGGGATCCTTCTCTACCCTGCTGGTGCTTGCTAACACTTCTGGACACCCCCAAGGAAGGACAGATACCCTCTTTGGACAGCCTCATTCAGCTGTCTGGGGCCTGAATCCCAGGCCCAGCCATCCCCACCCCCATACTTCTTAATCCCTACTTGGGATTTGGAGCAGAAAGTTTGCAGTGGGCACCCCCCCCACACACACATACACACACTACTGCCTTGTCCTTGGAGAGAGGCACCTCCTTAAGACTGAAATCACCAAAGTCACCTTAAGTTCTCTGATAATTTTGGCTTATCCATAGGTTCTGAAACTTCAGTAGATTTTGTTTCTTTGCAAAAGCTGTTCCTTGTCCTCCCCCATACCTTCAGCTTTCAGGTCCTGTCCACCCCTACCCAAGGAGCCAAACTGGTAACAGGTGGTTCAAATGCAGGTAACTTCTTCCTCTATTCCATTGGCCCTTCCAAATACAGCGTGTCCCAAAAGTCTTAGTGCAGTTTTAAGCCGCTAACAGGCTTTCTGAAGCTATGCTCAGTCTAAGCCCGTGAGCCTTGAGCTCCATTGGTGAGTTCGGGCCTCTCAATAAGCAGTCCCTTGACACCTTTCCTGCCAAGTCTTCCCGAGGGTGGATAAACCCAATCAATCAAAAAGTATTTATTAAGCACTTACCAGCAACAGAGCTAAACTCTAGGGATACAAAGGAAAAACCCAATAGCCCCTGCCGTAAAGGGGGGAGGAGGGGGACAACGCAAATAAATAGGTATCTAAAAGATACAGAGTAGATAGAAGTTAACCTTAAAAGGGAGGGCTAGAAGCCTAGGGAGGAAATGCCAATTGCAGCAGCTCCGGGATAGGCCAGTGGGGACTTCAGATGCCCGCTGACAGGGAAGGAAAGGGGTATGTATAGTCGCGGAGGTGAGGGGTGGGAGGATATGAGGGAAAGGAAGGATAAAAGAGGGAAGGGGAGGGATTAAGGAGAGGATTAAGGGCGGAAGAAAGGAGACAGCGAGGTTTGGAGAAGAGTCCTGGGCGGGGTATAAGAAACTCCAGAGGAAGAGAAGGGTTAGCGCCACACTTCCCCCAGGGAGGCGCCTCTCTTGATCCCCTTCTCACGTAGCTGAGATGTGAGGGCTGTGGACGCCCCCCGCCCCAAACCCAGACAGGACCACAGCAGAAGGCCTGGACGTGCCACGCCCGCCCCGGAACCGGACACTTGACGTGGCAGGTTTAGGGGACGGTGACCCCTGCCCAGCTCAGCTCAGCTCATCGCACCCCGTAGCAAGTAGGCAGGCAGGCAGGCGGGGGTGGGGGGCAGACAGCAACGGCGGCGCCTCCCGATCCTTGTGCCCCTTTACCTGTAACAGCGGCTCTGGCCCCGACCCCGAGAGGTTGCTGAGCTGCACCTGGTCCGGCCCAGAGATGACCTGACTACTTAAAAGTTACAAAGTGAAACTCAAGCACTTCCAGTGCACATGCGCAGAGGCTCCGCCTCTTGCCCAATTTGGGCTCTCTGGGCACCCAGCAGGCTACGCTCCTAGCAGTGCCCCGCAGCTAAACTCCCTGACCCACCTGCGTCCCTCAAATGTAGGTCCAAGCCCCGGTCCCCCTGTTGCCACCTCGCTTCCTCAAACTCCACACCTCAGAGCTTTACTCCTCATTAGGCAACCCCGAACTTCTACGGACCTTAGAGAAATCGTCTCCTACAAACAGCTCATTTTACAGACGGGGAAACTGAAGCCCCGAGACGGGAAGTGACTTGGCCAAGATCACAAAGGAAGTATGCCAGCACCCAGGCTCTTCTTAGCCAGAAGACTCAGACATGGTTTGAGGAACATGAAATGAATTCTCTTAAGCCTCCATCCTGGATAGAGTTTTGGATGGGGACAAGGGAAAAGGCTGGCACTTGGATTTGAGGCCAGCCAGGACCAGGGTGTAGAGGTAGGGCAGCTCTCTTCTTTGGGCTTACCGTAAATTCCTGGGGAAGTTATTGCCAAAGGAAGTGAGGGTATGAAAGAAGATGGGAGCTAAGGTGGAGATGATATGAGAGTGGGAGGGGGGGTCTCACTAGGATCCAAAAGACCCCATGCACTCTTTCGGGGTGACTAGGTTGCTGTTATGACTCGAATTGCAACTGGTCCTAGAACCGTTGATAAAGCTTGCTACCCCGCTCCTGACAGAGAAATGGTGGTATGCAGAGCTTGACACATTTTTGGACATGGCCAATGTGAGAATTTGTTTTGCTTGTGTATGCCTATTTGCGACAAGGATTTGGTTTATCTTTTTTTCAGAAGGGAAAAGTGAGAAGACAAAAGAAGTGGGGCAGCTAGGGGGCAGTGGAGAGAGTGCCAGGCCTGGAGTCAGGAAGACTCATCTTCCAGAGTTCAAATCCAGGCTCAGACACGTGATCCTGGACAAGTCACTTAACCCTATTTGTCTCAGTTTCCTCATCTGTAAAATGAGCTGGAGAAGAAAATTGCAAACCACTCCAGTATCTTTGTCAATAATGTTTTACATAATTGCAAAAGGATGACCTATATCTGATTGCTTACTGGGGGGAGGGGGGAAAGGAGGGATAGAATCTGGAACTTAAATAAATATATTTATTATAGATATATAGAAAAGAAAACCACAACTGGGGTAATGAAGAGTTGGACATGAGACTCGACCTAGAGTCAGAAAGTATGACTGAAGAAAACAGAAGTGACTTGCCCAGGTACACAGGGAATGTCTGAAGTGAAATATGACCTCAGATCTTCCTGACTCCAAGTCCTAGTGTGATATCTACTTCACCAGCTTAACTTGTTAGTGGACCTAGACAACATCTAAGAATGTTAAGTTATAAATAATACTAGCTACCATTTATATAGCTAAGCACTTTACCCCATTTTAGATAAGAAAATGGGCAGATTGGTCAAGTGAGTTGCCTGGAGTCACTCAACTAGTGTCTGAGTCTGGATTTGAACTCAAGTCTTTCCGACTCTAGGTCCAAAACTCTATCCATTCTCATAGATCTAGAACAAGAAGAGAATCCAGAGACCCTCTAGATCAACCTTTTTATTTTAAAGATGAGGAAACTGAGGTCCCATGGAGGTTAAGTGACTTACTCAAGATCTCACATAATTTCATAGATGAAATTAGAATTCAGGTCCTTTGATTCACTTATTGCTGATCTCTGTGTATGGTGGCAGTTTCCACAACAGAAGTTCCCCAAACAGTGAAAAAGAAAGGAAGGAAGGTACAAAGGAAGGGAGGGAGGAAGAAAGGAAAGAAGGAAGGAAGGAAAGAAAGAAAGAAAGAGAGAAGGAAGGAGGGAGGAAGGAAGGAAAGAAGAAGGAAAGAGGGAGGGAGGAAAGGAAGGAGGAAAAGAGGGAGGGAGGGAAGAAGGAAGGAAGGAAGGAAGGAAGGAAGGAAGGAAGGAAGGAAGGAAGGAAGGAAGGAAGGAAGGAAGGAAGGAAGGAAAAAAAAACACATTTCTTTAGTTACATCATCCCAGATTCGGACATGGAGCTGTGTATTTTAGGCAATTAGGTCCTTTGCTATATTTTGCCAAACCCTAATCCTGGATTACATTTACCTCCTTCAATCTGGTTCATGCACTACTCAAAAGAATTGGAGGATGTTATGGAACCAGGACTGGATCCACTACAAATTCATGTAATCTAATCTCAGCTGGGACTCAGTACTGTAAGACTATCTTTTTACACCTCCCTAATTGATAAAGTAGCCCATTTTCCACAGCAGCTATTCCAAACCTTGTCTCTCCTCAAACCTTCCATGGCACCTCCCACTCTGCTGAGGGCTTCACTTTATATATGACTGGGGGGAGAAAAACCAAGGAAAACAAAAAAAGTTGCAATCTCCTTCCTCTGAGCCAAGATCCTAGTTTCTTCAGGAAGTTTCTTCTGATCTCCTTAGTTGCTAGCTTCTCTGAGATTAACACTCCTGCCCCCCCCCATCTAATCACTGTGTGTCTTATATGTACCTAATTATTTACATTTACAGGAAATTCACAATCTTCCCCATCAGACTGTGAGTTCCTTGAAGACAGTCGTACTTTTTTGCCTTTCTTTATGCCTTCATCAATTGGCACAGTGCCTAGCACATGCTAAGTGGTGAAGTAGATAAAGTGCAGGACCTCGAGTCAGGAAGGCTCGAGTTCAAATCCAACCTCAGACACTTACTAGCCGTGTGACCCTGGCAGGTCATTAACTCTGTTTGCTTCCATTTCCTCATCTGTAAAATGAGCTGGAGAAGGAAATGGCAAACCATTCCAGTATCTTTGCCAAGAAAACCCTAAATGGGGTCATGAGGACTTGGACACGACTGAACAACAACTTGAATTTGAAATGGTACATACTAAGTGATACTAAATGATTGTTGATTGGTCAACAGAGAACAAGGTTTGTATCCTAATGAAACATCAATACAAGTTTAAACAATTTTACAAAGAAATATGACCTTTTATTTTTTTGCCAAGAATCTGAAATATAAAGTATAAAACTATAACATAGAACCCAGATCTAAGGTTGAAATGTTCTTTACTAGGGGCGGGTAGGTGGCGCAGTGGATAGAGCACCAGCCCTGGAGTCAGGAGTACCTGAGTTCAAATCTGGCCTGAGACACTTAACACTTACTAGCTGTGTGACCCTGGGCAAGTCACTTAACCCCAATTGCCTCACTTTAAAAAAAAAAAGAAAGAAATGTTCTTGACTTCAGTCAGATTTTCGGTCATTTAAAGGTGCTAAGCAACATCTTGGGGGATAATAAAGAAGCAATCATATCTTCTATGGACTGAATAAATACTATGACTCATATTCATACACATACATATGACTTTTTTCAAATATTTGCAGGTACTATAATTTCATTTAAAAGCACAACTGTTCATAGGAGTTCTTCATTATCAAGTATTTTCCCAATCAATAATACAGCTATTATTACTGAGGAGGAGGTTTGCAATTTTTTTTAACATAAAACTGAGTTCTCAGGGCAGCTAGGTGGCACAGTGGGGGGCAGCTAGGTGGTGCAGTGGACAGAGCGCCTTGACACTTACTAGCTGTGTGACCCTGGGCAAGTCACTTAACCCCAATTGCCTCACCAAAAAAATAAATAATAATAATAAATGAGTTCTCCTCTACTTGGAACTTTTGGGAGGCAATGACTTATTTCTATAAGGTCCCATTTCTAGAAGGGACTTCATCCTTCTCATTTCTGTTTAAGTTCCATTCTTCCTTTGAGGTTCTACTCACCGTACCATTGGTTTTCTTGACCTCTGTAACTGAAAGTGACCTCTCCCTCCTCAAACTTCTTCACCTTTTCCTCAGGCCTCTCCTTTTCACTTATCTCACTCTCCACATTCTTAGCTTCATGTAAGCTGAATTCCAACCTCAATTAGATGGTAAGATCCTTGAGACATTTTCTGAGTTTTCTCTTATCTTTGCATCCATCCCCAGCAGCTGGCATAGTGTCTTCTGTATTTAAGTGTTTAATAAATGTTTTGTTGAATTGAATCAAATTGAAGTTCAGGATGAGAAGTCTGTCTTTCAAGGCCTGATATAGAATTACCAGACTTATAAAGTTTTCGTGTTTATTATACCCCCTTTCTTCCTCAGAGCTTAAAGAGCCCGCTAGAACAGAAAGTGAGATGGAGAGGGAATAAGCCAGCATGGAGGAGTTGATAAAAAGGCAGCCTTAAGGCCAGGAAGCCTCTGACCCACACGGGCTATATGATTCTAGGGCGGGGCAGCTAGGTGGTACAGTGGATAAAGCACCGGCCTTGGATTCAGGAGGATCTGAGTTCAAATCTGACCTCAGACACTGGACACTTACTAGCTGTGTGACCCTGGGCAAGTCACTTAACCCTCATTGCCCCGCAAAAAGAAACAAAAACAATGATTCTAGGGCAAATCACTTAAGCTCTTAGTACTCTAGGATACTCGAAGACTCTACTGGCAGAGAAGGTAGTGACCTGAATCGGGTCAGTAAGTTTCCCCACCTGGGAATTTCCCATATCCATGAAATAACTCTAGTCCCTCTCCCTATATATACATACAGAGGCAGATTGGGACATGGAGGCAAGTAGAGCTCTAACATACATAATTGGGATGGTGAAACTCTTAGTGCCCCCCACCCCAGGCCCAAGCCAATAAATGGCAAAACTCTTGCTGATCTGCATTGGTCATGAGTTTCTTCTACACCAGTAAAATCAGAGGTCTAGAGGCCTGGGTTTTAGGAGGAGTGAATTTCTACTATTTTTAACTACATATTTGCTTTCTCTCCTTATCATTCTCCCTTATCAATACAAAGAAATGGTTACTGTTTCAACAAGAGGTAGCATACATTTCATAAATGAAACATGGAACTATTTATGTGTGTCCTGGACTGCTACAGTATTTCAATGGATCTGTGATCTCACTAACAGGAATATTCCCTTCTTTGGAACAAATCACAACCTATACACAGCCTCTCATTCTATGGAGCTTTTGTCCATGTTCTACAGTTTTTCTTCCACCGGGGTCAACCCCACATGCTGAGACCCTTTCTCCAGTTCTCTTGTTGTTGCACAGTTTACCAGTGTTTTTTTCCTTGCTCTTGCCAAATGACTGTCCCCAATTCTAATGACATCCTTCATGCCATTTTTCCAATTGTGGGTTGGTAAAATGTTGTGGGCAGTTTTATAATATGGAATTACCTTAGCTGGTCAGCCAAATAGCATTTATTAAGTGACCACTAGTTACCAAGTGCTATGCTAAGTGCTGGGGATACAAAGAAAGGCAACCCCCCCAAACCAAAAGCAAAACCAAAACCATTCCCTATTCTCTAGAAGCTCACAGTCCAGTGGAGGAAGCAACATGCACACAAGTAAGTACAAATAAGACACTTACAGGAAAAATTGGGGGGGTAACCTCAGAGAAAAGGCACTAAGATTGAGGAGGACTGGGAAAGGCTTCTTGCAGAAGGTGGGACTGGAATTGAGGTGTGAAGGAAGCCAGAAAAGGAAGGAGAACATTCCAGGAATAAAGGAACAGCCATTTATGTAACATTCATGTAATCCCTGCTCAAAAACTCAGTGGCTCTCCATTGCCTGGAGAATCAAATATAAAGCCTTAAGGGGGCAGCTAGGTGGCACAGTGGATAAAGCAGTGGCCCTGGATTCAGGAGGACTTGAGTTCAAATCCAGCCTCAGACACTTGACACTAAATGTGTGACCCTAGGAAAGTCACTTAACCCCTATTGCCCTGCAAAAAAAAAAAAAGTAAATAAAAAATATACACACACATATATATATGGCCTTAAACTGTCATTTAAAGCTCTCCACATTCTGGCTCTACCTTATCTTTCCAGTCTCATTTCATGTTATCCTTTTATACAATCTTTATTTCAGTCAAATTAGTTGACTATAGCTTTTTTACAGGTCTCTCTTTATCTTTACCAATCTTTTACCTTCCTAGTACCTCTTCTGGGAAGGGTGCTAATGATCAGTGAAATGGCACCTCTGGGAGAAAGAGGAGATGGATGAACCCTTTGATAACTCACACTCTGTGAACAGCCCATACTCTGGCTAATCAGTCCCTGAATAATGGAGGTGACTGTTAACAACACCCTGTATCTTGATACCAGAGACAGTATTCACCGTCTAGTCAAGAAGCCCTATCCTTGAAGCCAAAATATTAAGGTAAAGTCCCTTTTTATACTTTGTTTCCTGCAATTAGTGGAAGGATAATACCATCAGCCACAACATATTGTTGATGTAGATGGATTTAGGGCCACAGTACCTTGAGTACTCAAGAGTATCCACATTCTGTTAAGTCACCCAATGACTTCTGGATAGCTCTCCCTCTATTAATCAGCCCTTCTAAAAGGCTGACAGTGCTCTGGCCCCAGTGGCTGGGTTGGTCTTACATGGTAACCTGTGTATCCTGTGGAGCCCTGGAAACATTTTTTTAAACTTCCTTCCCCCGCCCCAAACTTAAAAAATATTTTTATTTAATATTTAATTTCCCCTAAGTATATGTAAAAATAAAATTTTAACATTCATTTTTTTAAATTTTGAGTTCCATTATACACAGTAACAGCAACAATGTGTAATGATCAACTGTGACTGACTTAGCTCTTCTCAGCAATACAATAATCCATAACAATTCCAAAAGACTCATGATGGAAAAATGCTATCCACATCCATAAAAAGAACTATGGAGCCTGAATGTAAATCAAAGCATCCTACTTTCACTTTTTTTTGGGTGGGGGGGCTTTTTTTTGTGTGTGTTTTTTTCCTTTTGTTCTGTTTCTTCTTTCACAACATTACTAATATGGAAATACATTTTACATGATTGCAAATGTATAACCTCTATCAGATTGCTTGCTGTCTTGGGGAGGAGGAAGGGGAGGGAAGGAGAAAAAATTGAAACTAAAAATCTTATATAAAATGAATGTTAAATAAAATAAAAATTTGAGTTCCAAATTCTGTTCCTCCCTCCCTTTGCCCTCCTTATTGAGAAGGCAAGCAATTGATATAGGTTATACATGTGCAGTCATTCAAAACATACTTCCACATTAGTCATATTGTGAAAGAAAACACAGACCAAAAAAACAAAAAACCACCGAGAAAAAAAAGTAAGGTTCAATCTGCATTCAGACTCCATCAGTTCTTTCTCTGGAGATGCATAGCATTTTCATTATTAGTGCTTCAGAATTGTCTTAGATCATTGTATAATTGAGAATAACTAAATCATTCACATGTAATCATTGGACATTATTTCTGTTATTGTGTATGATGTTCTCCTGATTCTGCTCACTTTACTTTGCACCAGTTCATATAAGTCTTTTTTTTTTTTTTTTTTTTTTTTTTTTTGCGGGGCAATGGGGGTTAAGTGACTTGCCCAGGGTCACATAGCTAGTAAGTGTCAAGTGTCTGAGGCTGGATTTGAACTCAGGTACTCCTGAATCCAGGGCCGGTGCTTTATCCACTGCGCCACCTAGCTGCCCTCATGTAAGTCTTTCCAGGTTTTTCTGAAATCATCCTGTTCATCATTTCTTACAATACAACAGTATCCCATCACAATCATATACCATTATATTGGTCAGCCATTCCCCAATTGATGGGCATCCCTTCAGTTTCCAAAGATCTGCTGTAAATATTTTTGCACATACAGCTCCTTTTTCTTTTTGTTTTAAAAATACTTTTTATCAAAAAAGTATATATATATATATATTTTTTTTTTCTCTAAAGCCCTTTCCAAAAGTCTTTGAAATTTGGAAAAATCTCCTTGGAAAGATGGGTGATAGGTCAAATACAAAAAGGCTTTTCTTAGGGAAATTAAGGGTGGTAGTCAATCTTTTAAGACAGAGTATCTAGGGCAGCTAGGTGGCACAGTGGATAGAGCACCGACCTTGGATTCAGGAGGACCTGAGTTCAAATCCGGCCTCAGACACTTGACACTTACTAGCTGTGTGACCCTGGGCAAGTCACTTAACCCCACTTGCCTCACCAAAAAAAAAAAAAAAGACAGAGTATCTGTTGACTTTTTCAACTCACTGTATCCTCATTCACCTAAAGTGACCACTGGCGTCTTTGCTATTCCTAAAACAGGACACTCCATCATCCACCTCTGTGCATTTTTCACTGCTTGTTCCTCATGCTCTCCCTCTTCATTTCTGCCTCTTGGCTTCCCTGACTTCCTCCAAGCCCCAGTTAAAATCCCAACTTCTACAGGAAGTCTGTCCAAGTCCACCTTAATATGAATACCTTCCCTTTGTTGATTACTTCCAATTTATCCAGTATGTATCTTGTTTGTACAAAGTTGTTTGCATGTTATCTCCCCATCTGTGATCTCCTTGAGAACTAAGACTGTCTTTTGTCTTTCTTTTTTAACACCCACCCAATTTAGGACAATGCTTGTGCTAAGGTCCTTAATAAATCTTTATTGACGGAGTAGCACCTATGGTTTTAAGATAAGAAAGGATGTGAATAGAAGGGAGGAGCTCCCTTTGTTTACTAAAGCAGCAAGGGAAGTGGTTCTGGTGGCTTTGGTGACTCAACTATTCTTGAGTATTAACTCATATACAATTTTATTTGGGGGGGTGGGGTGGGCAATGAGGGTTAAGTGACTTGCCCAAGTTCACACAGATAGTAAGTGTCGAGTGTCTGAGGCTGGATTTGAACTCAGGTCCTCCTGACTCCAGGGCCAGTTCTCTATCCACTGTGCTACCCAGCTGCTCCCCACCCATATACAATTTTAACATAGCTTTTCTTCATTCAAGATCCCTATAAAAGTTACTTCAAACCATCTTGCGGTAGAGAGTCAGAGGGCATTGCTTTTTTTCCCCATTTGTTTTGCTAGTTTGGACATTTCTTTCTCTAATCTAGAAATGGTTAAGATAGAGATGAATAATTAATTAAGTTCTTTCTGGCAGATTTGAACCCGAAAATGCAGATTATAGTGTTAATAGCCTTTTCTTCAGCACTAGAAAGTTGTTCTATGTGGTATTGCCTTTTGCATAATTGAGATAAAGACAATGCCAGGAAAAAGGTTTCAACCATCTTGCTTATCATCATTATCACCAATGATGCTGTCATTTCTGTCCAGTTTGAGTCTCTTCAGAAAAAAGAGTGAATTTAGGAAGATTAATCCAAAACTAATATTCTCCATATCCAGTTAATTGAAGAGAATTGAAACTAGAGGCAAGAAACTGGAAACAAGAGGCAGGCCCCATCACACTGCCCTGGTTGTCCTATGTGAAGGGCATCTCTGTCCTTTATTTGCTGTGAGGCACTAAGCAAGGCATTTAACATGTATGGGCCTCAGTTTCCTCATTTGTAGGATAAGAGGTTTTGAGCAGAAGATTTCTGAGATCCTCTACAGGTAGAACATTGTATAATTATGATATTCAGCATATAGAACAGAAACTTCACCTGTAGAACTGATGTGGGCTGGAATTGAGTCAAATTGAGCGGGAGTTGTCCCAAAAGAATTACAAGACTCAGTGACTCAGTGACTCAGTTTCCCGTTTTATTGCAATACTGTGAGTGACCACAGGGAGAGAACCAGAATAGTGGAAAGGTATCTCTCGAATAGTGAAAGAAAAGACAGTTATATTTATAGTATGGATAAATTGATTATCAGTCTCATTATAATAATCTCCACCTTGGGGAGGTACAGGGGAGGGCTTATCCTAATTTGGAGTTCCTAGGGTCCTAAGCCAACCCCTCCCCCCAGGCAATACCTTTTATTATGGAGGTGTGTTTTGGGGATTTACACATCATAAGGTGAATCTGGGGACAAATTTGGCCTTTACTGCACATGTCTCTTTCTGATTCCCATGGCTAGTTTCAAAACATCTTCATTTTTCATTTATTCCTAGTTTGAGTTTCTATAGCCTGTCAAGGTATCATTGTTATAGTCTTAGGCCTTCATGGCCTAGTTCCCTCTGTTCCCGTTATGGGTACTGATTTCTGTGGATATGAGAACCTAGCATCCTGACTTGTAAATTATTCATTAACTGGGGTCTGAATCCTTTTTAGAGCTCATATCTGAATTAGAGCTTGGATCTTGGGTTTTTCTATTAACCCCTTTTTTGCCTCCTACATCAGAACTTAGTTTCATTACCTCTTTTTTTTTTTTTTTGCTCGGGGCAATGAGGGTTAAGTGACTTGCCCTGGGTCACAGAGCCAGTGTCAAGTGTCTGAAGCTGGATTTGAACTCAGGTCCTCCTGAATCCAGGACCAGTGCTTTATCCACTGTGCCACCTAGCTGCCCCCTCATTACCTCTTTACTCCTCTTCTCTGAAGGCTTTGTGGGCTTCACCCACAAAGAATGAGAACGTCTTAGTTGAGTCGAGCATTTCAACTTTGAAATATCAGAGATTGGGGCTTCTGTAGCCTTGGCAAGAGGCTGAGCCACTGGAAATTTCCCCCTAAAATCTGAAGATTCCTCCTTCAGGCACATATCGACAAATGGAATTCTGAGAAAGCTAGTGTTCCCACTTCTAAGTCCTCAGGGACTCAAGGGGAAATTCTTGGTCACTCACCACCTAGAGCATCAGGCTCTGTACCTCTGGTCTTATTTATTCATGAGGCATTTCCTTTCAAGGCTGAGCTATGTGGCATGGTGCACTGGATAGAGCTCTGGACGAGGAGTCAGGAAGACCTGAGTTTAAATCTGTCCTCAGATATTTACTGCTGTGTAATCCTGGGGAAGTTACTTAGCCCTGTTTGCCTCAGTTCCTCATCTCTAAAATGAGCTAGAGGAGGAAAGGCAAACCACTCCAGTATCTTTGCCAAGAAAACCCCAAAAGGGGTCATGAAGACTCAGACACAATTGAAACAGCTGAATGTTTCCTTTCAAGTTATTTTAGTTCCTTAGGGAAGAGAAAGGTCACCTAGTCCATTTCTGTGTTTCTCCACACCTCGAACATCCCATGTAGATAGATGACTGTTTAACTTTATGGTGTCTAATAATTCTCCACTAGACTTTGTAACTACTTCATTAACAGTTACCCAAATTGGGACCTCACACACACAAGGGCTAGAACAGGCCGTGCCAGGGCCTTGCACTTCCCGAGACTCAGATCCATTGCTGCCCAGACTAAGATTTTTTTTTAAAAATTAATAAAGTATTTTATTTTTTTCCTGTTACATGTAAAGATAGTTCTCAACTTTTGTTTATACAAGCTTTCCAATTTCAGATTTTTCTCCCTCCCTCCCCTCCCTCAGACTAAGATCTTAAACTCAATGCCTTATCTTTAACAAAGTGCTGGATATTTTCTGTATGTACCTCACCTCTTCCACACTCACCCCTATCTAAAGATTAAGATAGGTAGTTACTGACCCAGATGACCAACCCCAGTGGCCCACTGCTTCACTCCCAGGTCTCTAATGTTTAACTATCTAGTCTCAAAACAACTCTCCTCACAGGACCCAAGAGAAAGAAAAACTCAATGAACTAGTAACTTCCATGTCCTCTGCCTAGCAAATTCTCATCTCCCACTTTCCTAATATCGGAGTCAGAGTTATGGTCTTCTGTATCAGAAATTCATCTGCTTCCAGATTAACCCTGCCCCTCCCCAGTCTCTTCTTCCTTTCCTTTCTATATACCTGAAAAAGGGATTATCTTTAAATGCAGGTCTGATCAAGTCACTCCCCTACTCAATAAACTCCAGTGGCTACCGATTGCTGCTATGATAAAATATCATCTATTTGACTTTGAAAGCCTCCTATCACCTAGATGCAATTATAGTTTACTCCCCTTCCTGCCCACTAAGATCCAGCCAAACTGGCCTTGCTCCTTTTCTCACATAGCACTCCATTTCCATCTCTGTGACTGTAATGCATTCCTCACTTACCCCCATCCCTTAGAATCTTCAAGACTCAGTTAAGGTGCTCTTCGGCAGAAAACTTATATATATGAAGAATCAGACACAACTGAAACAGCTAAACATTTCTTTTTTTTTTTTAACTTTTTTTTTTTTAATGAGGCAATTGGGGTCAAGTGACTTGCCCAGGGTCACACAGCTAGTAAGTGTTAAGTGTCTGAGGCTGGATCCGAACCCAGGTACTCCTGACTCCAGGGCCAGTGCTCTATCCACTGTGCCACCTAGCTGCCCCTAAACATTTCTTTTCAAGTTATTCTAGTTCCTTAGGGAAGAGAAAGGTCACCTATTCCATTTCGGTATTTCTCCACACCTCTAACATCCCATGCAGATAGATGACTCCCTCTCTCTCTCTGTCTCTGTCTCTGTCTGTCTGTCTGTCTGTCTGTCTGTCTGTCTGTCTGTCTCTGTCTCTCTCTCTGTCTCTCTCTGTCTCTCTCTCTCTCTCTCTGTCTCTGTCTCTCTCTCTGTCTCTCTCTCTCTCTCTCTCTATATATATATATATATATACACACACACCAATATATGTATATATTGTCTTCTTCAGCTGGCTCGTTAGCTTTGTTGAGGGCAAGAAGAACTATTTCCCTAATTTGCCTTTGTATCCTTGGAGTCTAGCACAGTGACTGCCACATAGTAGGTGCTTAATAAATGGTTGTTGATTGATTTCATGATACCCTCTTCATTCTGTAATGTTATATATTTCTTTTCACACGCTTCATCTTCCTGTGCCCTCCAAAACCTGTTCCTCTCCAGAAGTCATTGATTCCTTGGGTACCTTCTCTCCTCCACTGGTTGCTTATTCTCTCATACCCTGCCACCTCTGGCACACCAGGTTAGACAAAAATCAACATATTCTTTGCTCCCCACTACTACTTCCAGATGCTCCTTCTGCCGCTATCACATATCTCTTCTTCTTTCTCCTTGTTCTCTCGCTTGTTCTCTTGTCTCTCTCTCTCATTTTCAGTATATGTCCCTACCAACTGGGTCTTTACTTGCTACCTACTAAGATGTTCAGGTCATAGGGGCATAGATTTTGAGCTGGCCTAGAAGTGAGCTAATCCAATTTCCTTCATTTTATAGATAAATTAATTGAAATTAATTGAAATCAGAGAGGTTGTGATAGAAGCAGCATTTCCCTAAAGCAGCATCTTCCTTCCTACCCAACAAAACCGGGAGACTTCACTTAAAAGAAGATGAAACTGCCCCTAGGATCTGATTGGCTGCAGCTTCCCTGACACAGCTTCTTGGTCATCTAAGGGCATAAAGAACCCTGCCCTATGGAGTTTGGGTCTCTCAGACTTGATGGATTTGTGAAGACCTTCTAGGTCACCAAGTCTTTTACCACCTCTTGCCCTGACAACCAGACATATTTCCATATGTATATAAGGGGAAGGTAGGCACATATAGAGAAACTAAGTGTTACAGTATCCTTGTTGGGTAGCCTTGCTGTGCTAGGGCAGAATAAATGTTTTTTTGTTAACTATTCAATGGCTTATCAGTGCCTCATTTCATCCTAACATCAAACATGAACTAAGAATGGGCTGGCATTAGAACCACCTCCAACAGTGGTGATTTGTGGAGGATCACACATCTACTGAGTGTCTTAGGCAGGACTTGAACCCAGATCTTCCTGACTCCAGGTCCAGTACTCTTTCCACTACATGATGCTGCCGCCTCTCTCTTTTAAAGGTCTATTTCATCCTAAAGAGAAAAGAAAGAAAAAGAAGGCTTCACTTGACCCTTTTCTCTCAAACTACAATATTATATTTCTCCTCTGTTTCACCACCAAATTTCTAGAAAAAAGCACTCTGCCTCAATTTCCTTTCCACCCATTTCCCAATCTCTTGCAAGTAGATTTCCAATCCCACTTCCCCAGTGAAAAATTCTCTCTATGACATAACTAATGATTTCTTAACTGAAATCTGATGGTCTTTTTTTGTCTCTGGAGCTTTTGAAGCTACAAACTGCTCTTGGATACTCTCTCGTCCTTTGGTTTTTGAATCACTGTTATCTTCTGGTTCTCCTCCAATTTGTCTTACTACTCCTTCTTTGACTCTTTTTCTGAATCATTAGTATTATTCTACCCCTTGGGCCTTGTCCTGGACCTTTTTTCCTTCTTTCTCTATACACTCTTCATTGGTAATCTCATCGGCTCCCATGGATTCAAGTATCATCTTCCCAAATCTATGTAGGCAGCTCTAATCTTTCCCCTGAACTCTAATTCTGCATCACTATGTCTTTTTGGACAGATGTCCCCTTGGCATCTTAAACTCAACATTTCCAAAAGAGAACTCCTTTCCCCACTCCAATCTTTGCTTCCATTCCTTCTCATCTTGAATCCATCTTCCAAATAGTTGCCAAAATAATCTTCCTAAGGCCTGATTGTGTTATTACCATGCTCTAAAACCTTTCAACGATAATTTATTGTTTGTAGGATAAAAGACAAATTCCTCAGCTTGGCATTAAAGGACCATAAAAATATAGGTCCAGGGGGCAGCTAGATGGTGCAGTGGATAAAGTACCAGCCCTGGATTCAGGAGGACCTAAGTTCAAATCTGGCTCCAGACACTTGACACTTACTAGCTGTGTGACCCTGGACAAGTCACTTAACCCTCATTGCCATTCAAAAAAAATTATATATATATATATATATATAATGTATGTATGTATGTGTCCATATGTATATATAGCTCCAGCCTACCTTTATTTTTTATTGTGTTTCACAAACTCTGCATTTTAACTAAACTGAATTACCAGCTGTTCTCTTAATTTAATATTCCATCTCTTTCTTCCATAGTAATGTAGACCATCCCTTACACCTGAATAGACTCCCTCCTAACATCTGTCCTTTCTCCCTTACAATTTGAATGAGATGAAAACAAACATCTATTCTTTCTTGTGCCATGGAGCACCACCATCTAGCCTGCCACTGATTACTAAGATCCCTCAGTATGACTATCTGACTTATTTATATAACCTAAGGACCCCTGAATCTTGCCATTTGCCCTGCAGCTGAACTTTGTTTTGTGTATTGTTGTCTCCCCAAATAAGAATGTAAGTTCCTTGAGATTAAGGGCTGTCTCTATTTTTTTTTTAATTTGTAGTATAGTGTTTGACATGGTACTTAGGACATAGTAAGTACTTAATAAATGCTTTTTCATCATTCCTTATTTTGCTTATTCATAAGCCTCATAATCCTTCAAGGTTCAATTTGAGTGCCACATGCTTGCTGAAGCCTTCTCTGATTCCTCCAGTCGCTTGTGTTTGCTCACTCTTCAAATTACCATATATTATACATGTCACTTCTCTTTGAAGCCACTGAGTTTTACAACCTGGTTTGTGCTCAGTGTTAATTGAATGAATGCTTGCCCTTTACAACCTGGCCCCAACCTACCTTTCCAATCTTATTATACATTGACTCCTTTGTTTCCCTATAATGCAATCAAACTGGCCTTTTTATTGTCATATGTTGCACTCCATTTCCTTTCTTAGTGTCTTTTGGATATCTGTCCCCTATGCCTAGAATGTGCCCCTTCCTCATCTCTGCTTCTTAGAAACCCTAGACTCTTTCAAAACTTGACTCAAGTGCTACTTTCTTTCTTTCTTTTTTTTAGTGAGGCAATGAGGGTTAAGTGACTTGCCCAGGGTCACACAGCTAGTAAGTGTTAAGTGTCTGAGGCCAGATTTGAACTCAGGTACTCCTGACTCCAGGGCTAGTGCTCTATCCACTGCACCACCTAGCTGCCCCTCAAGTGCTACTTTCTATATGAGGTTTTCCCTTATTTCCTAACTGCTAGTACCCCCTTCCCTCCATCCATACTCCTATCACCTTGTATATAGTGTGTGTATATATATATACACATATGCATGTATATTTGTACGTGTTCTCTCCCCAAGAGAATGTTAACTTCTTGAGGGCAATGACTATTTTATTTCTGTCTTTGTACCCCTAGTCCCTAACACAATGCCTTAATAAATACCTGTTGATTGATGGGCATTCACAAATTATATATAAATATTTAATATAATTATATATTTAATTTATATTATATAATCTCTACTATAATATAGAAATATGATCTATAATTAATATTTAACAATAAACATTATCATTTAAAGTTTTGAATTCCAAATTTTATCCCTCCTTCTTTCTCTTCCTCCCCCTTACCTGAGGCAGTAAGCAATCAGGTATAGGTTATACCTATGCAATTATGTAAAACATTACCATGTTAGTTATTTTGTATAAGAAAACTTGAAAAAATGAAAGAAAGTGAAAAATAGCATGCTTTAGCCTGTGTTCAATCAATATTAGTTCTTTCTTTGGAGGTGGATAGTATGTTTTATCATGAGTCCTTTGGGATTGTCTTATATCATTGTATTGCTGAGAATAGTTAAGTCATTCACGGTTCTTCATCAAACAATATTGCTGTGCCTGTGCACAACATTCTCCTAATTCTGCTCACTTCACTATATATTAGTTCATATAAGTCTTTCCAGGCCTTTCTGAAATCATCCTGCTTGTCATTTCTTATAGAACAATGAAATTCCATCACAATCATATACCATATCTTGTTTAGCTATTCCCCAGTTGATGGGCATTCCTTTGATTTCCAATTCTTAGCCACTACAAAAAAAGCTGCTATAAATATTTTTGTACAAATAGGTCATCTTCTCTTTTTTGGGATGTCTTTGGGATATAAACCTAACAGTGGTATTGCTGGATCAAAGGGTATGCACAGTTTTATAGCCCTTTGGGCATAATTCCAAATTGTTCTCCAGAATGGTTGGATCTTTTCACAACTCTACCAACAGTGGATTAGTGTCCTAGTTTTCCCATATCCCCTCCAAAATCCAATATTTTCCTTTTTTGTTTTACACAGATATATTTTTAAAAAGACTTACCAGTGAATCTAGTTCAAAGCAGAAGACATTTAATTAAACAGTATGGCAAATTAAGTGACAAAAAGATTACATCCGTTTACAGAAAGGTACTTACTCTCCCCCATATTAGTGTATCACTTCTTGGAAAGACCTGTGGTTGGGGAATGCACACTTAGACCAGGCACACAAGTAGCCAGGCCACTAACAGAAAGAGAATGCACTGGCCAGAACAATTAATAGTCCTAAGGAGGCATCCCCTTGGAACAATTCTCTGCTTTTGATGCTGCTTCTTGCTCCCAGCCTTGCTGAACTACTCTCACGGCAAAGCTCCCTGCAGACACTGTCCTCTCTCTACCAAGCTTCTCTCTGCTGCCATCTTCTGGCCATTAGCTTCCATGCAATTTTCCCTGGGGATGGGTAAGAGTTCTATGCAGCTCTTTTTAGCTCATGATCCCAAGACTCAGTTCTTTTGGGATGTGTGCCCCAGCCTGTGTCACCAATCCAATGATTGAAAGAAACTGTTAGTCATTCGAGTCTGTTTATTAACTTCCCTGTTTCCATCTCAGGTTGCCACTGGGAGTTGCCACTCTGACTTAGAGTCAGAAAATTCTAGTCAATTTCTTTCCATTCCAGAGATGCTAATTGTGGCCCATGCAGATTTCACCTCAGAACTAAGACTGAAAGGAACAAGATAGAACTAGCAAACTTTGAACCGCTTCTCTGTCATTAACAAAATCTTTACCCTTATTATATGCTAATTATATATAACAATAATCATAATTATAGCTAATATTTATATCGCACTTACTGTGTGCCAGGCACTGTGCTCCGTAAGCACTATACACATGTAACCTCCAGTATGCAGTAAGCTCCTTGACAGCAAAGACTTTATTTCCATCTTAGTAGGTGCTTAATAAATATTTATTGATTTTAACTATCAAGTTCCTGGGTACTGTGATAGAGATGTTGGGTGGGGGAAAGGGAACACGGTGGGATGATTAGGGAATGGGAGACAGAGGGGGAAGAGTCAGGTTTGAAGTGGAAAGTGGCAAGGATTAACTGATTTATGGGCAGAGGTAGATTAGAGGCCTGGTTTAGAACCTGGTTTGTTCTCAGTACTAATTGAATTCATGTTTTCCCTCCACAATCTGGCCAATTTTGTTACACACAGTATAGATCTGAAGATATTTCAAAGGTCAAAAAAATTCTGGATGTGAGATTTTAAATTCAGAAGAAATTTTGAGTTTAATGAACATGTAACTCCATCTTCAGAAGTCCTTATCCCGTACTAGAGTTCATATTCTTCATTGCCTAAAATAAAAAGCAGAAAGCCCTCATTCTTCTCTTCCCTACCCACAGCCAGGCCCTCAGACTCTCTCCTAAGGAATATTTAGTAGTTGTCTCTGCCAGTCATTAGCAGGAAACATTTTGCCTTTCAGAAACCTGAAGAGATACAAAAGTGATAGGTTTAGAGCAGATCTAGCACATGTGGCTGTCAGCCTTTGAAAACTAACTCAGCTACACAATCTCATAAATATTAAACCATCAATCCACATAGTAAGAGGAAACCTAACGGTTATCACCATCCACCTAGAAAAGTGAAGGGCACGGGGCAGCTAGGTGGCGCAGTGGATAAAGCACCAGCCCTATCTCAGGACCTGAGTACTGAGTACTGAGTTCAAATTGATCTCAGACACTTGACACTTATTAACTGTGTGACCCTGGTCAAGTCACTTAACCCTCATTGTCCTGCAAAAAAAGAAAAAGAAAAGAAAAAAGAAAAAAGTGACTGGCCATGGATGGCACAATAGGACACAACTCCCAGGGTCCACTGTTGCCCTGTCTTTACCAGAAAAAACTCTTCCAAAAACATTCCCTTCAGTTCCCCCAAGTTTCCATGTGTCTATCTGCCTATATGCTGATATGGGTTCTTGGTCCATGTTTCAAACTGAACTCCCTCAACACCTTGACAAGGGTTTGAAGATGGGGACAGTGAAAGTAATTGCCCTTTATATCCAAGCTAAGCCATCTATACCCCCATTTCTGTGATCTTTGCTGCCTCAAGACAATGACCAGGCTCTGCAGAAATTCCTAGGAGGCATAGAGAGGCTATGGGAGGTTCTTCCTTGAGATGGGAAGAACTGATCACTTTTTATTTTAAAAAATCATATTTCCTAGTAAGAGATGAAATGTAGGGAGATTCCTTCTCTTCTTGGGTCTCTAGCCAGTTCTATTGCTATCTCTGTGTGTTTGTTTTTTTTTAAATCATAAAAGCATTTTATTATTTTCCAGTTACATGTAAAGGTAGTTTTCAACATTTGTTTTCATAAGATTTTTAGTTCCAAATTTTTCTCTCTCCCTCCCTTCCCACCCTCCTCCCCAAGACAGAGAGCAATCTGATATAGGTTATATATGTATAATCACATTAAACATATTTCTGCATTTATCACATTGTAAAAGAAGAATCAGAACACAAGGGGAAAACCTCAAAAAAGAAAAAAAAACAGTCAAAAAGTAGAAACAGTATGGTACATTCAGAATCCAAAGTTCTTTTTTTCTGGATGTGAAGAACATTTTCTATTATGAGTTATTTGGAATTGTCTTTGATCATTGCACTGCTGAGAAGAGCCAAGTCTATCATAGTTGATCATCACACAATGTTGCTGTTACTGTATACAATCTTCTCCTGGTTCTGTTCATTTCACTCAGCATCAGTCCACTTAAGTCTTTCCAGGTTTTTCTGAAGTCAGCCTGCTCGTCATTTCTTACAGCACAATAGTATTCCATTACATTCATATACCACAATTTGTTCAGCCATTCCCCAACTGATGGGCATTCCCTCGATTTCCAATGCTTTGCCACCACAAAGAGAGCTGCTAGAAATATTTTTGTACATGTGGGTATTTTATTGCTATCTCTGTTAAAGAGCAAGTTGGGTTTTTGTTTTGTTTTGCTTTGTTTTGTTTAGTTTTGTTTTTACAAAAGCTCCATTGCTTCCTGTGTCAGGATAATAACAATAATAACCAGCATTTATACAACACTTAAATGCTTGTGAAGTGCTTTGCAAATATTATTTCACTTTATTCTCACAACAACCCTGGCTAGGTGCTCTTATTAGCTTCACTTTACAGATGAGAAAACTGAGACAGATATTAAATTACTTACACAGGGTCCCTGCTATTAAGTATCTGGGACCAGATTTGAACTCTGGTCTTCCTAATTCCAGGTCCAGCAATCCATCCACATAGTTGTACCTAGCTCCCTCTGATCAAATCTGTCTAATAGGGAACAGAATTGTCATAGGATCATCCCATTAATCTTTTCTGGCTTCTGGATACAGTATACAGGACTAGGGAAGATTCTGTTTGGGCATCATTAAGAGACAGGGATAGAGTTCCAACTGACAGCTAGGTAAGATTTACCAAGAATCCATCTCCAAACTTGGGGAAAAATGAAGAGCCAGGAGACCATACCACCTGATGAAGACCAGTCTGTTGCCTGTTAGAGATAGTTGTTGCCCTGGAGGGCTGTGAAGACCTGTGGTGGCAGGAACTGACCAGCATCCAGCATTTTGAACGTATTGGATATTGGGGGTGGGGGGTGTCAGCCTCACATAGGCAGACATAAAATCCAGCAGATACCCACTCTTTTCTGATCTTTTATAGCTCTCATTTGTCTTACTGTATGACCCTGGGTCACACAGACATCCCTGCAGCTAGACCCCAACCCACATTGCTTTGCTCTTTCTTTGGGACTTTGTCATAGATCCTGGTAAATTGCTTTTTCTCTGGACTGTGCTCTCTGTCCCTGGTAGCCAGAGCCAATGAGGATGGTGTCACTTTACCTCTGGGGGCCCTAAAAATACTTGCACTATTTCAGCCAGCAGAAACAACAGAGCTCGGCACCTAGTTAGCAATAATTAATTAAAGTGCAAGGTACTGTGATGTAGTTGTGCATGGTGAATTAGCTGTGCTCAAAGCCAGAAAGGCCTGAGTTTTAGTCCAGCCTCTGCCACCTAATGGCTGTGTGACCCTGGGCAAGTCACCAACCCTTCAGAGGCCGGAGTAGCTTACTGAGGCTTTCAGTTGTGGTGCTTTCTCACTGAGAGTTTACTATGCCACAGATTTGTCTCTGCCTCCCTCCCTCCCAAAAAATAACCCTAGTTAAAATAGGATGCTACCAGATGCCAAGCTTCCTCCCTTTGTGAGCTCCTTCTAGATCTAACTAGCCCACCTCCCTCCCCCAGCAGTCACTGGATTAGTAGATTGACAATGTCCAAAGGTCTCTCCCCAAATAGGTCTTTTCCCTTTCCCCAGCTCAATTGAATTTAACTTTAAAAGTCTCATCATTTAAGGATATCTTTCATGCCACTCACCTCAGAAACATTTTATGATGCTTGTCTTCTTTTGTGTCATTATTGTCAATTTTGGCTCTTCCTCTGGTGCCTCAGTTCAGTTGCCTGTATCCCCATACCTATCCCAGGTTATCCCATGATGATTTGATATCCAAACCTCCCAGGAACTTCCCACCCAAAACTTTCTCTTTTCCCCCCAGACATGGAGGCTTTAACCCAGATCATGCAACCCACCTGGCTTCATTCCACGACACAGCCTATCTCTGGTTCCCCTTGAGATGGCCATGAGGAACAGTATGATCTTTCCTTTCTTCCTCAATTCAGGGTAGGGCTGTTTCTGAACCAGACCGACGTCTGAAGACAATGGAAAAAGCTTTTTATCACCTAGGAGAGATGGAGAGAATTCTCTCAAGTCTGGTATAGCAGGGGGTGTAGTGTTAATGTTTGCTAGTAAGGAGGGGAATCCTGAGATAGAGACAGAGCAGGTCCCCTAAACCATCAACCTTCCTGACTACACAGATTCCCACCTCCCGCCCGAATGTGGATTCCAAACAATTTAAAGAGCTTTGTTGGGTAAATACAATTACAGGCCTGCCCCACATAGCATTACCTCCCCAAACCAATCTTATTTTTCAAGAATATGATTAATATATTATAATGAAATCCCATTATAATGTCCTTCCAAGTGGTAGGTGATGATTGTCTCCCTGTCTGCATCCCTCTGGTAGAGAACAGTAAGTCTAGTAAACCAGAAAGTAGTTCTTGGCAGACCGAGGGAAAGAAAACTTTTTTTAAACCATCAGAACTATCTTAAATTGGAAATTCCACATCAGAAGATAGAAGGTGGTACGTTAGCATTATTGGAGATGGAATCCCTAGATTGTTATGGATTGTACTAGATGACTTCAGATGTCTCTTCTAATTCTGAAATTCAAGGACTCTAATGTAATCTCCACTTCTGCAGAGAAGTGAGAAGGGGAGAAAGAAGGAGAGAGAAGGAAAAAGAAAGGAGAAGCTTAGGGAAGATGGAAAGAGAGGGGAAGCAAGAAGTGAAAAGAGGAGGAGAGGCAAAAGAAAGGGATAAGGGAGGAAAGAAAAGGAAAAAGAAGGAAGAGAGGAGAAAGGGAAAAGGAAAGAAGGGAGACAAAGAAAGGGAAAGGAAGAGGAGAAGAAGGGAAGAGAAAATGTTTTTAGTCTGGTAGGATCTCATTTTATCTTTTCTCACCCCGACCCACCTCCTATTTTAAGCACTTAGATTGGAATTTTGATGGCCATGCAGGAGCATGTCTCCCACTTATAACATTGTTGCTATGGAAATAACTGCCCCCTATAACATTATTTCACCTAACAGTATTTCCTTGAGCTTTCATGAAACCAATTAAGGATATCATTGTGCATACAGGCAGTGAGTAGTGAGTCAGTGACCAAAGGCGGGGGAGTGGAAGGAGATAAATGATTGGGAGCATTGAGAGAGACAGAGAGAGAGACACACACACACACAGAGACACAGAGAGAGACACACACACAGAGAGACAGAGAGAGAGACACAGAGAGACAGAGAGAGACACACACAGAGAGACAGAGACAGAGACAGAGAGACAGAGAGACTTTATTATCTCTTCTGTCAGCAGCCCTTTCTATGTTCTGCCATGCTGAATGCGAGGCACTAGAGGCCAGCAGAGCTGATCACAGCTGGGGAGGAAGAGGGAGGAGGAAGTGTCCACACACCCCCACTCAGAAATCAACAGCGTTCTGAGCTCACTGCTAGAGGCAAATTGGAAGAAAGCTTTGCTTCAATTCAGATCCCTTTCTGGCTTTTGTTGACCTTTGCTAGACTCCAAACTGTCAATTCCCTGAGTTCCCGAGGATCCTGCTGCCTGTTCCCTCCTTATAGATGCACACCGCCTTTTTAACTGGCAGTGTCCAGTGCTCCTACAGTAAGTAGTGGGGAAGTTCAAGAAAGAAGACAATAACTCCTATCTGAAACACTTATTACGTTCCTTTTATTTTCCTGAGAAATTAAAAAATATCGTGTACAACAAAATATTCAAGATAAGTTTTTTACATAGTCCAGGCTGAATTACTGGCCCAATCTCTCCAGTGATGATGTGGTTAGTTGTGGGGTGTGGAACTGAAGGAGGAAGAGTGTGACACTCCCTCTGGGCTCACTCTATTTAGGAGTAGAGCCAAGAATCAGAGCCTGTACTGATGGGAAAAACAGTGCTGTTGTCCTAGCTTCATCTGTTTCAGGGTGAATAGGGAAAGAGGTGTATTCCTAATATATCCTTCCTTTTAACTCTAAGACAGTTTATATAGCATTCTAAAGACTGAGAGACCCACCATACTGCATGTCAAACCCTAGGTGACTGGGTCCAATGTGTTCTATACTGTACAGGGTCCATCAAACTAAAAATGCTCAAGAACATGAAAAGGCTATACCAGCTATACCACAGAGTTATCTCCTGAACAGTTAATACCCTAGCAAAAATTGCAGCTAGAGGGGGACCTGCCCACTTTTCCTTTCCATGGAAAGGTAACAACACCCATACTATGACCATCCAGGTTTCCAGATAACAATGGACAAATAAGTGGGCAACTGTGCTGTTGCCTCTATTCTTATAGCTTCCTGTTGGGCCTATCTCCCGGCCTACAGCACTCAGCTCACCTCCTCACTGCCCACAGAGAAAGACTGAAGAACGTATTCTATTTTTGCAATTTCACTCCAACTTAGGCCACTAAGCATCTGGTTGGGAAACAACACCAGGAACTAGTGCCAAAGCAATGCAATCATATCGAGGGTTGGTTCAGGCACCGGGAAGAAATAGTATTTCCCTTTTTATTCCATTTCTTCCACAGTCTCCTTATAGAAATGTTGGATTTAATTCCAGATCATTTTACTCCCTGGAAGCCCTTAAGTTTTTTAGGCCTCTCTAGCCCATATAAAACTAAGGATCCTTGTGCTAATTCACAATTCCATAGATGAGTCTCAGGTCCTGGATTTTGGCTACATCCTCTATTCAGGGTTCTAGGGGTACCTCTAGCTTGAGTCTTCCCCAGTATTCTCCTCTGTATCCTCCCACCCCCATTATCATCCAATGGCTTCCAAAGATTTTGCATTAAGGTTTTTGATTAATTAATTGAGATGTACAAATGTTATCAAGGTTCAAATGGGCTGAGGTGGTTTTGTTATAAGGAATGACTCTATGTGGAGGGGGGAGGGGAAGAGAAGAGAGGAATAGAGGAGAAATCTAGGCAATGAAAAAGCAAGTTATATCAATAAAAAAATCCATTTTTAAAAAGGACCCAAAAAGCATATTCAGTCCCATTGCTTTCACTAAAATGATAGAACAAAAGGCTTTTATGCCATTAATAAATATTTAATTGTTTAAAAAAAGAAAGAGATTGTATTTCTCGTGGGTTGTAACTTCTCTTCTCTTCACTCCCTTATAAGTATTCAACCCGGTCCCATGGGGCACTATTTGACTCTTTGACAGCCCTAGCATGACATTTTAAATGAACCCAGCGCTACTTCTGTCTCCTGGTATACATTAGGACTTCTGGAGACCGAAGTGAAACCCCAGATTCCTTTCTTTTGCATGACAAAGGGGACAGACAGCTCAAGGGCTGTCCTATAGCCAGAGGGATAATCAAACCCCTAGTTTAAAACAAACAAACAAACAACTAGAAGCTCCCAATCCACATCTTGTTTAATCCACTTTGGCAGTTGACTCACCACAGCAGTAAAGGAACATTATCTCTCCAGCAAAGCCCATAATCCACTTTAGAATCCACATTCCAGAAAAGGAGGACTGTGTCTTTGGGAAGATTCATGGGTCTGAGGGACTTGCCCTCGGTCTGGTTGTGGATGCCTTTCCTCCTAGTACACACTCTATCTGCAGGTATGCTGTGACCGTCTTGAGCTGTCTCCCCATCTACTGTCCAGTGGCACCACAGAATGGTGGATAGTACACTAGACTTTAAAGTCATGGGTTTAAATACTGTTTCCTACGTGTCCCAATCAGATGTTGCTGGCAACAACACTCAAATTTCTAATTCTTAGTTTTTTCATTTTAAAAATAGTGAATAATTACTTTATCTAGCTAACAGGGTTATTGTAAGGACTAGTTGAGGTAACATATAAAGTGACTAGCAAAACGTAAAAGGTTGCATTATTCTTTTTTCCTGTTCTTTATTCATTCTTATACATTATTCTTAGTTTATGTTTTTTTTTCATTTGCCTTTTTTCTTTTTTCTTTTTTTTTACATATAAGGTATTTTATTTTTTCCGTTACATGTAAAGATAGTTCTCAACTTTTGTTTATACAAGCTTTACAATTTCAGATTTTTCTCCCTCCCTCCCCTCCCTCCCCCCTCCCCTAGACAGCAGGTAATCTGATATAGGTTATATCTATATATCTATATACATATACATATACATATACATATATATCTATACACACATATATATATATATACATAATAACATTAATCCTATTTCTGCATTAGTCCTGTTATAAGAGAAAAAATCAGAGCAATGATGAAAAACCTCAAAATAGAAAAAAAAAACAACAGCACCGAAAACAAAAGAAATACTATGGTTCATTCAGCATCTATACTCCACAGTTCTTTTTTTTTTTCTTGGATTTGGAGATCCTCTTCTATCATGAGTTCCCTGGAACTCTTCTGTACCATTGCATTGGTGAGAAGAATATAGTCCATCACAGTAGATCAACACTCAATGTTGATACTGTGTACAATGTTCTTCTGGTTCTGCTCATCTCACTCATCATAAGCTCACGTAAGACCCTCCAGGTTTTTCTGAACTCCTCCTGCTCATCATTTCTTACAGCACAATAGTATTCCATTGTATTCATATACCACAACTTGTCCAGCCATTCCCCAATTGATGGGCACCCCCTCAACTTCCAATTCCTTGCTACCATGTAAAGAGCAGCTATAAATATTTTTGTACGTGTGGGTCCCTTTCCCCTTTCCATGATTTCTTTGGGAAAAAGACCTAAAAGTGGTATTGCTGGGTCAAAGGGTATGCACAGCTTTATCGCCCTTTGGGCATAATTCCAAATTGCTCTCCAGAATGGTTGGATCAGTTCACAGCTCCACCAACAATGAATTAGTGTTCCAATTTTCCCACAGCTTCTCCAACATTTATTATTTTCCTTTTTTGTCATTTTAGCCAATCTGATAGGTGTCAGGTGGTACCTCAGAGTTGTTTTAATTTGCATCTCTCTAATCATTAGAGATTTAGAGCATTTTTTCATATGGGAATAGATAGCTTTGGTTTCTTCATCAGAAAACTGCCTGTTCATATCCTTTGACCATTTCTCAATTGGGGAATGACTTGGATTCTTATAAATTTGATTTAGTTCCCTATATATTTTAGAGATGAGGCCTTTATCAGAAGTACTGGCCTCAAAAATTGTTTCCCAGCTTTCTGCCTCCCTTCTAATTTTGGATGCATTGCTTCTGTTTGTACAAAAATTTTTTAATTTAATATAATCAAAATCATCCACTTTGCATTTTATAATATTCTCTATCTCTTGTTTGGTCATAAACTTTTTTCCTTTCCAAAGATCTGATAGGTAGACTATTCCTTTCTTTCCTAATTTACCTATGGTATCACCTCATGTCTAAATCATGTATCCATTTTGACCTTATTTTAGTATAAGGTGTCAGATGTTGGTCTATGCCTAATTTCTGCCATACTATCTTCCAGTTTTCCCAGCAGTTTTTGTCAAATACTGAATTCCTATCCCAGAATCTGGAGTCTTTGGGTTTATCAAACACTACATTACTAGTGTCATTTATTACTGCATTTCCTGAGCCTAGCCTATTCCATTGATCTACCTCTCTATTTTTTAGTCAGTACCAGATAGTTTTGATGACTGCTGCTTTACGGTAGAGCTCCAGGTTTGGTACTGCTAACCCACCTTCCTGTGAATTTTTTTTCATTATTTCCCTGGATATTCTTGATTTTTTGTTTTTCCAGATGAATTTTGTTATTATTTTTTCTAGCTCTATAAAATAATTTTTAAGTAGTCTGATTGGTATGGCACTGAATAAGTAAATTAATTTAGGCAGTATTGTCATTTTTACTATATTAGCTTTGCCTTTCCATGAGCAATTGATATCTTTCCAATTATTTAGATCTGATTTGATTTGTGTGAAGAGTGTTTGGTAGTTGTGTTCATAGAGTTCCTGGGTTTGTCTTGGCAAGTAGAGTCCCAAGTATTTTATATTATCTACCGTTACTTTAAATGGAATTTCTCTTTCTATCTCTTGCTGCTGGACTTTGTTGGTCATGTATAGAAATGCTGATGATTTATGTGGATTTATTTTATGTCCTGCTACTTTGCTAAAGTTGTTAATTGTTTCAAGTAATTTTTGAGTTGATTCTCTAGGATTCTTTAAGTATACCATCATATCATCTGCAAAGAGTGATAGTTTTGTTTCCTCCTTGCCTATTCTAATTCCTTTAATTCCTTTTTCTTCTCTGATTGCTAAAGCTAACATTTATAGTACAATATTAAATAATAGGGGTGATAATGGACATCCCTGTTTCACCCCTGATCTTATTGGGAAGGCCTCTAATTTATCTCCATTGCATATAATACTTACTGATGGCTTTAGGTAGATACTGTTTATTATTCTAAGGAAAGCTCCACCTATTCCTAAACTCTCTAGTGTTTTTATTAGGAATGGGTGTTGTACTTTGTCAAAAGTTTTCTCTGCATCTATTGAGATAATCATATGATTTTGGTTGGTTTTCTTATTGATGTGGTTGATTATGTTAATAGTTTTCCTAATGTTGAACCAGCCCTGCATTCCTGGTATAACTCCCACCTGGTCATAGTGTATTATCCTGGTGATCACTTGCTGTAATCTCCTTGCTAATATCTTATTTAAGATTTTAGCATTGATATTCATTAGGGAAATTGGTCTATAATTTTCTTTCTCTGTTTTTGCTTTGCCTGGTTTTGGTATCACCACCATATTTGTATCATAAAACGAATATGGTAGAACTCCTTCTTCACCTATTTTTCCAAATAATTTGTATAATATTGGAATTAATTGTTCTTTAAATGTTTGGTATGTGGAAATTTATTTTGATTTGGGGACCCTACCTTTAGGCTGAGATTAGAAAGCCTTAGGCCCTCGGGGTCTCTCCCCCTCCTCCTCAGCTTTAGCTGAGTGAAAAAGCCCCATGGGCTATACAAGACTCCAGGTCAGACAGCTGGGGGAAAAAAAAAAAGCCCCCAGCTCCCTCCGACCTGAGCTATCTGAAAGATAGCCTGTGCTGAGGCATGAGAGAGCACACTGCCCCTCCCTCCCCCGCCCCCAACAGCTGCAGCTCTGGCTGGTGGATTAGCTTGGTCTGTGGGGGCAAAGGAAGCCCTGAGATTTGAGTGGAGAAAAGAAAAGGTATATATAGACCTGGGAGTGAGACAGGAAGAGGGAGACGGACTAGATAGAGAGACAAGATTGGAGAGGGGTGACTAGAGGGGAGCGCAGACAAGGACAGAGGAGAGTTCAGTTCGGAAAAGGAGAGAAGAGGCTGACAAGGTTACAGGCCTTAATACAAACCAGGGAAAGTGTAACGTGCCCTGAGGCAGCTAAGGCCCTTATTGTATTCAAGAAGTTCAAGGTGCAGCAGGTGGGAAAGAGACGCAGTGGAAAGAGACCGCAGGAAAGCAGTCAGGTTGTACTTTATTTCCCTGTATTCTTAATTTGAAATAGTATCTCATAAATAAACTCTGCTTTGATTATTTAGTTAAGAGCCTTCTTAATCTTTAGTCTATCAGTTTGGGAGCAGTGTGGTGGAACTTTATAAATGGCCCACATTAAATTAACGAAGTCAGATTAGCCAAATAGTCAACAGTCCCCAGATTAGTCCTCCAGTCAGATTATCGCCCCCAAAATTAGGCTAGTCACCAAAAATACTTTCACAGGTAAAATTCACCCGTAAACCCATCTGGCCCTGGGGATTTTTTTCTTAGGGAGTTCATTAATGGCTTGTTCAATTTCTTTTTCTAATATGGGTTTATTTAAGGATTTTATTTCTTCTTCAGTTAACCTGGGCAGTTTGTATTTTTGTAAATATTCATCCATTTCATTTAGATTGTCAAATTTATTGGCATACAGTTGGGCAAAATAATTCCTAATTATTGATTTAATTTCCACTTCATTGGTGGTAACATCACCCTTTTCATTTTTGATACTGGTAATTTGGTTTTCTTCTTTCTTTTTTTAATCAAATTAACTAATATTTTATCTATTTTATTGGTTTTTCCATAAAACCAGCTCTTAGTTTTATTGATTAATTCTATAGTTTTCTTGCTTTCAATCTTATTAATTTCTCCTTTAATTTTCAGGATCTCTAATTTAGTGTCTAATTGGGGATTTCTAATTTATTCTTTTTCTAGCTTTTTAAGTTGCATGCCCAATTCATTAATCCCCTCTTTCTCTTTTTTATTCATGTAAGCATTTAGAGCTATAAATTTTCCCCTAAGCACTGCTTTGGCTGCATCCCATAGATTTTGGTATGTTGTCTCATTATTGTCATTCTCTTGGATATAGTTATTGATTGTTTCTATGATTTCTTGTTTGGCCCATTCATTCTTTAGAATGAAATTATTTAGTTTCCAATTGATTTTCATTCTACTTTTCCCTGGCTCTTTCTTACATGTAATTTTTATTGCATCATGATCTGAAAAGGATGCATTTACTATTTCTGCCTTTCTACATTTGACTATGATGTTTTTGTGCCCTAATATATGGTCAATTTTTGAAAATGTGCCATGTACTGCTGAGAAAAAGCTATATTCCTTTCTATCCCCATTCAATTTTCTCCAGATATCTATCATGTCTAACTTTTCTAGTAATCTATTCACCTCTTTCACTTCTTTCTTATTTATTTTTCGGCTAGATTTATCCAGTTCTGAGAGGGGGAGATTCAGATCCCCCACTAGTATAGTATTACTGTCTAATTCTTCTTGTAACTCATTTAACTTCTCCTTTAAGAACTTGGATGCTATACCACTTGGAGAATACATATTTAATATTGATATTACTTCATTATCTATAGTACCTTTAAGCAATATGTAATTTCCTTCCTTGTCTTTTTTTGTTTGTTTTTGGTAAGGCAATTGGGGTTAAGTGACTTGCCCAGGGTCACACAGCTAGTAAGTGTTTTAAGTGTCTGAGGCCAGATTTGAACTTGGGTACTCCTGAATCCAGGGCCAGTGCTCTATCCACTGCGCCATCTAGCTGCCCCCTTCCTTATCTCTTTTAATGAGATCTATTTTTGCCTGCACTTTGTCTGAGATAAGGATTGCTACCCCTGCTTTTTTTACTTTAGCTGAGGCATAATATATTCTGCTCCAGCCTTTTACCTTTACTCTGTGTGTATCTCTCTGCTTCAAATGTGTTTCTTGTAAGCAACATATTGTAGGATTCTGGTTTTTAATCCACTCTGCAATTCGCTTCTGTTTTATAGCAGAGTTCATCCCATTCACATTCACAGTTATTATTAGTGACTGTCTATTCCCCTCCATTCTATTTACCCCACTTTGTACTTTTCCCCCCTTCTTTCACCCTATTTCTCCTCACTGACATTTTACTTCTTACCCCTGCCTCCCCTGATCTGCCCTCCCTCTTTATCACCCCCTCTCTTTTCTTTACCCTTTTCTCCCTTGCTTTTGTCCTCCCTTCTATCAGTCCCCCCTTTCCCTTCCCCTTTTGCTTCCCTGAAGAATGAGTTAAGTTTCTTTATCCCAATGAATGTATATGTTATTCCCTCTTTGAATCAAATCTAATGAGAATAGGGTTGAAACAATGTTCCCCCTTCCTTTCTTTCCCTCTATTGTAATAGGTTTTTTTTTACCTCTTCATATAATTCATCCCATTCCACCTCCCCTTTCCTCCCCTCCCCATAGACTCCCTTTTTAACCCCTTAATTCTTTTTTGTATCATCACATCAAAGACAATTTATATTTATACCCTCTATGTAAAGTCCTTCTCTCTGCCCAAATACATTTACAGTTCTTAAGAGTTATGAGTATTATCTTCCTGTGTAGGGATATAAACAGTTTAACCTAATAGGGTAACCCTTTTTTTTTTCCTCCCCCTCTGTTTACCTTTTTAAACTTCTCCTGAGTCTTGTATGTTGAAATCGAATTTTCTATTCAGTTCTGGTCTTTTCACCAGGAAAGATTGAAAGTCCCCAATGTCATTAAATGTCCATCTTTTCCCCTGAAAGAAAATGCACATTTTTGCTGGGTAATAGATTCTTGGCCGCAATCCAAGCTCCTTTGCCTTCTGGAATATCATATTCCAAGCCTTGCGGTCCTTTAATGTTGAAGCTTCCAGGTCCTGAGCAATCCTGACTGTGGCTCCATGATATTTAAATTGCTTCTTTCTGGCTGCTTGGAGTATTTTCTCCTTCACCTGATAATTCTGGAATTTGGCTACAATATTCCTTGGAGTTTTCCTTTTGGGGTCTCTTTCAGGAGGTGATCGGTGGATTCTTTCAATGATGATTTTATCCTCTGATTCTATGATATCAGGGCAGTTCTCCTTAATAATTTCCTGGAATATGGTGTCTAGATTCTTTTTCTGGTCATGGCTTTCAGGCAGTCCAATGATTCTCAAATTGTCTCTCCTCGATCTGTTTTCCAGATCAGTTGTCTTTCCAATGAGGTATTTCACATTTTCTTCTATTTTTTCATTTTTTAAATTCTGCTTGACTGATTCCCAGTGTCTCATGGATTCCTTATCTTCCAACTGTCCCATTTTAATTTTTAAGGTATTGTTTTCTTCAGTGAGATTATGCACCTTTTTTTCCATTTGGCCAAGTGAATTTTTTTTTTAAGTGAGGCAATTGGGGTTAAGTGACTTGCCCTGGGTCACACAGCTAGTGAGTGTTAAGTATCTGAGGCTGGATTTGAACTCAGGTACTCCTGACTCCAGGGCCAGTGCTCTCTATCCACTGTTCTACCTAGCTGACCCAAGTGAATTTTTTAAGGCGGTCTTTTCTTCAATGAGATTATACACCCTTTTTTTCCATTTGGCCAAATGAATTTTTTAAGGCTTTGTTTTCTTCAGTGAAATTATGTGCTTCCTTTTCCAAGCTGCTGATTCTTTTTTCATAGTTTTCTTGTTTTGCTTTCATTTCTCTCCCCATTTTTTCTTCTACCTTTCTCGATTGATTTTTCTTTTTTCTTTTTTTTTTTTTTTTCAGGGCAATGAAGTGACTTACCCAGGGTCACACAGCTAGTAAGTGTCAAGTGTCTGAGGCCGGATTTGAACTCGGGTACTCCTGAATCCAGGGCCGGTGCTTTATCCATTGTGCCACCTAGCTGCCCCTCTCAATTGATTTTTAAAATCCTTTTTGAGCTCTTCTAGGAAGGCTTTTTATTCTGGAGACCAATTCACCTTCCCTCATGAGGCTTCAGATGTAGGCAATTTGAGGCTATTGTCCTCATCTGAGTTTGTGTTGGCTTCTTCCCTATTGATACAGAAGCTCTCAATGGAGAGGGCTCTTTTTTGCTTCTTACTCATTATTGCAGCTTATTTATTTTTTAAGTTGAGGTCTGCTCTGGGGGCACCAGGGTCCCTGTTTTGGGGTTCTTGTGCAGGGGTATAGGTGCTGTGTGACCGGCTTTTTACTCTGAGGCCTTTATGGTGTGTGGAGATCCGCCGCCCTGTACTTCCTGTCTGATTGCGCTCGGCCAGCCAGGTGCCTGATCTGGGCATCTGATCCCACCTGACCTGTTCGTGGCCCTCTCGGCTGGTGCAGGTAGGTTTTTCCACTGCCCTTTTTGGCCACCAGATTTTTGAACCAGGTTCTAGGGGCCTCAGTTGTTTGGCTGTGGCCCGCAGCTCCAGCTGACTTGCCCTGACCCCCTCGGCGCTGGGCTGCTGCCCTGTGCTGGGCCTCCCTTTTGCCCGAGTCAGACCGACCTTTTCCTGAAGTCTTCTAAATTATCTCTGGTTGGAGGACTGTGTCTCTCTGTCTCTTTGCAGGTTCTGTAGTTTCAGAATCCGTCCAGAGACTTGATTTAATGTCCTTTTTGAGGGAACAGAAGGAGAGCTCAGGCAGCTTGCTGCTTCCTCTCCGCCATCTTGGCTCCCGGTATTTTTAAAAAATTACTGTTTTCTTTAGTGTATTTAGTCTTCTGATATCAACCTAATTTAGTAATGGTATAGGTCTGAAATTCTACCCTGGAACCAACCTGACACAAAGGAAACAGAACTGGGGTCTAAATCAAGATACTTGGGTTATAATCCTCATTCTTCACTGAAGGAGCAGAGTCCCCTTGGCCAAATCACTTAAATTCTCTGAACCTCAGGTTCCTCATCTGTAAAATGAGGTGGGGGATTGGTGTTGGACTAGATGATCTTAAGGGTCTGGCTCTGAGCTCTAAGCGTCTATGATTTTATGAAGAGGGAAGAAGTGGCTAGCTTCTGATAAAAGCATCATATCACAAACAATATCATCAGAAAATGAAATCAAGACAGGGAACAAATCAATTCCACAAATAGCTGTGTATGTATAGTTAGATCATCCATGAGTTAGGGTAAAAATCAATATTAAAATAAAAGGGGAAAAACAAGAAGACGCTGTTTTTCATAACAGCTGTGGGTTTTTTTAAGCTATCCAAATAGAAAAAGGATAGTTTCTCCTGTCTCTTCATCAAGGTTTCCCCACAGAGTCCTACCCCTCTGACACAGATTGTGTCTGGAGCCTGTAGGGATAAGAAAATCAAGCAGAGGATGCTCAAAGCTCTTGTCCACTGAAGCAGAGGCTCAGAGACACAATGAGCTCCAATTCCTCACCTGTGACTGTGCTTTGTATATTCTTCCCAGGATGTTAACTTGTCTGACCCCAGGTAATTTTAGGGGGTGTGACTCTCCTATTTGCCCTCCTCCCTGCTCAGGGGCTCCAATGCTTCCAACTGTCTATCCATATGAGCAAGCTGCCAATCTCTAGCTCCCCATACAGGCAGGTGAGCCAGAAGCATCTTTGCTGGCAGCAGCTTCTGCCTTAGTGTAGAAGGGCAGTCAGAGAGCAAGAGGTCCCAAGCACTGACCCGGGCAATGTGGGCCCTACTCCTTGCAATCATCAGAGCAATCCAGATAGAGAAGATCCAGGAGTCTGCTGAGGCACTTGTGCCTCACTGAGGTCCCTATCCTGGAGAAGGCGGATGTGGAGAACCTGGTCATTCTGGATCAGGTGAGGATCAAATACAGGTCTCTGGTGAAGCACAGATTTGAAGCACCTTTCTCCTGTGGGAAGAGGTATAGCTAGAACATTGGAGATAACAACCGTCTCCAAAACTTTTGCCTTGCTCCTTGTTCAGGGACATTGACTCACTCTAATAATGAGGGGCTTAATACTGCCCTCTATTACCCAGACTTCACTGAAGGCAAAGAGGATCCCTGACATGGCACTTCCAGGTGAGAGCTCAAAGGATTGGGGAAGAAATGACCTTTGAGGAAAGACCTGGCAAAGGAGCCTGGGGTGGAGGTGGGGATGGTGATCAATGAAGAGAGCCCTAGCCTGGGAGACAAGTTTTGTATATGTGAGCCCTTTTCCTCTTTCTTTGATCTCTTTTGGGTATGGAACTAGTAGTGGTATCATTGTGTCATTGTTGGTATCCCCAGTTTAAAAACTTTTTAGGCATATTTTCAAATCGCTTTCCAGAATTACTGGACCAGTTCACAGCTTCAACAATAGTAGGTTAATGTAACTGCTTTCCTACCACCTCTCCAGAATTCATCATTTTTCTTTTTTGTCAACTTTGCCAATCTGATCAGTATGAGACAGCCCCAAAGAGTTTTTTTATCATAAAAGTATTTTATTATTTTCCCAGTTACATGTAAAGATAGTTTTCAACATTGTTTTCATAAGATTTTTAGTTCCAAATTTTTCTCCCTCCCCAAGACAGAAAGTAATCTGATATAGGTTATATATGTATAATCACATTAAACATATATCTGCATTAGTCATATTTTGAAAGAAGAAACAGAACACAAAGGGAAACCCTCAAAAAAGAAAAAAAAAACAGCCCAAAAGTTGAAACAGTATGGTTTAATCTGCATTCATTCTTTTTTCTGGATGTGGAGAACATTTTCTATCATGAGTTCTTTGAATTTGCGTGTCATCCTTGCACAGGGGCCATGCTAATCTTCTCTGTATTGTTCCAATTTTAGTATATGTGCGGCCGAAGCGAGCACTATCATGAGTTCTTTTAAATTGTTTTGGAATATTGCACTGCTGAGAAGAGCCAAGTCTATCACAATTGATCATCATACGATGTTGCTGCTACTGTATACAATGTTCTCCTGGTTCTGCTCCTCTCAGTCAGCATTGGTTCATGTAAGTCCTTCCAGGTTTCTCTGAAATCTGCCTGCTCATCATTTCTTACAGCACAATAGTAGTCCATTACATTCACATACCACAACTTTTTTAGCCATTCCCCAATTGATGGGCATTTCCTTGATTTCAAATTCTTTGCCAACACAAAGAGAACTGCTATAAATATTTTATACACGTGGGTCCTTTTCCCTCTTCTATGATCTCTTTGGGATACAGACCTAGTAGTGGTATTACTGGGTCAAAGGGTATGAACAGTTCCATAGCCCTTTGGGCATAGTTCTAAATTGTTCTCCAGAATGGTTGGATCAGTTCACAGCTCCACCAATTTAGTGTTCCAATTTTCCCACAGCTTTTCCAACATTTATTATTTTCCTTTTTCGTCATATTAGTCAATCTGATAGGTGTGAGGTGGTACCTCAGAATTGTTTTAATTTGCATTTCTCTAATCAATAGTGATTTCGAGCATTTTTCATATGGCAACAGATAGCATTGATTTCTTCATCTGAAAACTGCCTGTTCATATCCTTTGACCTTTTTTTCAATTGGGGAATGCCTTGCATTCTTATAAATTTTACTTGATTCCCTATATATTTTAGAAATGAGGACTTTAAAAAAAGAAATGAAAACTTTAGCAGAAATACTGGCTGTAGAGATTATTTTCCAGCTTTCTGTCTCCCTTCTAATTTTGGCTGCATTGCTTAAAAGTTGTGGTTTTTTTTGTTTGTTTTTTTAGTGAGGCAATTGGGGTTAAGTGACTTGCCCAGGGTCACACAGCTAGTAAGTGTTGTGTCTGAGGCTGGATTTGAACTCAGGTACTCCCGACTCCAAGGCCAGTGCTCTATCCACTGCGCCACCTCGCTGCCCCTTAAAAGTTGTTTTTAATTTGTATTTCTTCAATTATTGGTGACTTAGAGCACTTTTGTATATGTATGGCCTTGGGGTTGTTGGTCCTTTCAGAGATTGAAAACATGGCCTGGGAATGTTATGGTGGTAAATTGCAACGTGTAGAGCAAAAGAGAGTATCAGTAAGCCAATTTGGAAATTGAGGGAGTAGGGGCAGCTATGAGTCTCAGTGGATAGAGCACCAGTCCTGGAATCAAGAGGACCTGAGTTCAAATCCAGCCTCAGACACTTACAAACTGTGTGACCTTAGGCAAGTCATTTAATCCCAGTTGCCTTTTAAAAAAAAAAAGAATGTGAGGGAATAGTGTCCTTAATGAGTGAGTTCAATGTGAGGATGGCTCCAGTGTTTGTATGTGAGAGAAAAAGTAAGTGTTCCAATGTATTGCAGGGCAAAAGAATACAACTAAGAAGCATTGATTATGTCATGGAACTGGGCGTGATAGATTGGGAGAAGTTAGGGCCATGACCTTATTTCTTGTACCTCCCTTTGACTGTGTTGCAAAAGTCAGATCTCTACAGTGATTTTCTGAGTACCTCGTGGTTTACAAGGTACTTTTCAATAGTAATAATAATAGCTAGCATTTGTATAGCTCTTTAAGGTTTGCAAAGAGCTTTCTGTGTTATTTCCTTTGGTCCTCACAACAACCTTGTGAAGTGGATTCTCTTATTCCTATTTTATACTTGAGGAAATCGAAGCTCAGTGAGGTTAAATGACTTACTCATGGTCACAGAGTTACTAAGCGTTTGAGACAGAATTTGAGGTCTTCCTAACTCCAAGTCCAGTGCTCTATATCCACTGTACTCCCTAGCTGCCTCTTAAGTCACTTAACTTCTTTGAGACTCAGTTCCTTCGGTTGTACAATGAAAGTGCCATCTGAGATCTCTTCCAGCTTTAAATTTATGATTCTAAATCCAACCTCAGATACTTCCTAGCTATGTGACCCTGGGCAAGCCACTTAACTCTGTTGGCCTCAATTTCACCAATCGCAAAATGGGGATAGTAATTGCACCAACTTTTCAGGGTTATTGTAAGAATCAAACGAGATAATATTTGTAAAGCACTTGTACCTGGCACAGAGTAGGCATTTAACAAATGCTTGTTTCATTCCTTAACTTCATGAGGTGGATAGTACAAGTACCCTCGTCCTTATTTTACATTGGTTTCAAAGGAAATAGGAAACTACAACATGGTGTTTATACCTGTGCCTATCTTTGGGAGCAGGCTAAAGTTGTCACTTTGCCTTAAGGATGGGGGACTGCAATTGTCCCCATCTTCCCCTCCCATCTTTTCCCTTCTTACCCCATCTCCCTACACTTAAGGAAGGAGATTGGCCTTATCTTCTTTGGCCTGTCTGCTGTCTTCCCACTTCTCCAAATCACATCAATTCATTCTTTCTAGTTCCCTCTGGAATCAGCAAGATATTGCAGTTTCATTGGCTTTTTAACTTTTTATTTATATGCTTTTAAAAAATTAATACTCTTCTTTTTTTACCATAAACATTCCCTATTAGTAACAATGGCTTAGAAAAAAAAGGTTGGAATAAATGTCTTCTAAAGTCCCGTTTTCCTCTAAATCATGTAATCCTATTCTAGGCTTGAGATTTATAAAGGAATGGGAGCTATACTATAGTAACCAACCAGGAGCTGCTTAATTAGCAATGACATGAATAGGTGTTCTTTTAAAAGTTAATTTCGTAGGATTAGGACCCAAATTGTCTATTTTCCAGTACAATGAATTTCTATTATTATTCAAGCAGCCTCTGTTCTCCATTCCAGTAGACCTAAATTTTTCTTTCTCTTTAACCCTTTTAAAATTCTCTTCATTTTTCTCCTTTTGAAGTATTAGAGGCCTAGATATCTGAGCACAAAGTCTTATAAAAATTAGGTGCTTAATGTATGTTGAATTGAATTCAGCTGAAGAATAGAATGAAACAATCAATGCTTAAATTTATTTCTCTTAATCAGCAGGATTAGAAATTATCCCTTCAAAAGGGACACAGCAGAACAAAAATGTGTCCCAGTTCATTACCTTGGAGTCAAAATTGCATTTCTTCAGACCTCATAGGAACACTTTGCTTGTCAGAACTTGGCTGGTTCACAGTTCCTTCCAAGCAAACCTAACTGAGAATTTGCCTGAGAGTCATGCCTAACATATCTGTAAGAATGAGACACTGCAAATAATCTGCTCCATCTCCATTTGGCTAGTTAACAACTTAAGGGATGATAGGCTTTAGTGTCACAAACAGCACCCAATTTTCTTAATATATACATTTCTACCAAACTCCTGACATCCTTCCATTTCCCCCTACTAGACTGTAAGCTTCATGAAGACAAGTTTCATAATGATCATACCTTATCTAAACTTTATAACAGTGCCCAGAATAGTTTTCTAAACACAGCAAGCATTTAAAAAATCTTCGTTGAATTAAATCATATGTGCATGAGGAGTATTCCAAAGTTTCCTGGAAGTCCAAACAACTAAATCTTAAATGTCCATTAAACTTTGGTTTCTGACCCTGACTGAGACTAAGAAGCAAAAAACCCTGAATTTTGAGCTGGGGCAAGCACCATGCAAGGAAAATCTGTAAGTGAAAGAGAAAAAGTAGGACATTTTTCATACATCTTCCTCTTCCTCCTTTATATTCCTTCTCAAGATAATGAAAGTAAAAGTATCTGGGCATGAGCTGGAATAGTGTTTACTTTCTTATGACTGGTAGGGTTATTTTTAACATTTAAAAAAAATTTTCAGTTCCAAATTCTTTTCCTCTCTGCAGACCTTCCCTCACCCATTGAAAAGGCAAGCAATATGATACCCATTATATGTGTGAAGTCATAGAAAAAATATTTCCATATTATTCATGTTGGGAAAAAACAAGAAAAAGAAATTAAAAAACAATATGATTCAATCTATACTCAGAGTTCATCTGTTCACTCTCTAGAGGTGGATAGCATTTTCATCATGAATCACTGTATTATGAGAGTAGCTGAGTCTTTGACAGTTGATTATTGGGGCAGCTAGGTGGCGCACTGGATAAAGCACCGGCCCTGGATTCAGTAGTACCTGAGTTCAAATCCTACCTTAGACACTTGACACTTACTAGCTGTGTAACCCTGGGCAAGTCACTTAACCCCCATTGCCCCGCAAAAAAACCAAAACAAAACAGACAGTTGATTATTGTTACAATATTATCATTACTGTATACATTATTCTCCTGGCTCTGCTCACTCTGCTTTGCATCCGTTCATATAGGTCTTCCCAGGTTTTTCTGACACCATCTCCTTCTTCATTTCTTATAGTACAATAGTATTCCATCACAATCGTATTTCACAACTTGTTTATACATTCCCCGATTGATTGGCATCCCCTCGATTTCCAATTCTTTGTTACCACAAAAAGAGCTGTTATAAATATTTTTGTACGTATTAGTTCTTTTAATTTTTCTTTGATATCTTTGGGATACTGACCTAGGAACAATATTGCTGGGGAAAAGGTTATGTACAGTTTTATAGTCCTTTGGGTACAATTACAAATTGTTTTCCAGAATGGTTGGACCAATTCACAACTTTGCCAACAGTGCAGTATACAACAGTATACCTATTTTTCCACATCCCATTTATCATTTATCATTTTCCTTTTCTGTCATGGTAGCCAGTCTGATAGCTGTGAGTAATACTTGTGTTGTTTAATTTTCATTTTTCTAATTATTAGAGATTTAGAGCACTTTCATATTATTATTGATAATTTTTATTTCTTCCAGTTTACTGAATTGATACAATAAAGGCAAGAGCAACAGATAAGAGGGAAGAATCCTAGGAAACGGAGGGACCTTGAGTTGAGAGGTTTAACTCGGATATCTCAACAACTTTGGGTATTGGCCAGAATGTCTAGAGTAGGGATGGGTAAGAAGTAGGGTTTAATCTGTTTATTTTTCAGATAATAGGAGAAGTCCAGGATGGAAATGGGGAAGAGATATGTCACCAGGAATGGTAGCAAGGTGGCACAGCTAGGTATGTGACCCTGGGCAAGTCACTTAACCTCTGCTTGCCTCATTTTCTTTTTCTTTTTCTTTTTTTTTTTTTAGTGAGGCAATTGGGGTTAAGTGACTTGCCCAGGGTCACACAGCTAGTAAGTGTTAAGTGTCTGAGGCAGGATCTGAACTCAGGTCCTCCTGACTCCAGGGCCAGTGCTCTATCCACTGCGCCACCTAGCTGCCCCATTGCCTCATTTTCCTCAGCAGTATGCACTATATAAAGACTAACATTATTATTATTATCATTATCCAAAACCAGTCTGGAGTTTCAGAGTTAGGGAGATATGTTGCCTTAGGTTTATACTTGTCCTCTGGACAAGGTTTTTTTTGGGGGGAAGAATGTTACTGAATTCAATTCATTGCATTGAGGGAGACATACTCTCTAGACATCCTACAAGAAGAAAGTTACGTAAAATCTCATGGAATGAAATTACAGTGAAAAAGTTAGCCCAGGAAGGATGGGAAACTCTCAAATAAATATGAAGTGCTAAAGCCAAAATGAAATAATTCTGATAAAAAGAAAAAAGAGAATTGACTTAACTGATGCTGATGCAGAGGGAACTCGCCCACCAACTTAGATTTTAATTAGACATGTACAGAAAATGGAAGCAAGGACAATTAACATGATTATTACAAAAGCATGACAGTGCATTGTCAAGAGTGCCAAAGTTCAGAATGTGTTGAGGCTGGCAAGGAAAGCTAAGAACAATAAAAATAATGGCTTAGGGGGCAGCTAGGTGGCACAGTGGATAAAGCACTGGCCATGGATTCAGGAGGACCTGAGTTCAAATCCAGCCTCAAACACTAGCTGTGTGACACTGGGCAAGTCACTTAACCCTCATTGCCTCACAAAAAAGCTTTAAAAAGCTATATTGTTTAAACGAAGTGGATCAAAGAAGGGCTACTTCTTTTTCTGCCAAGGAGAATGACCTTTGGATTGGAAAGGATAGAACAAAAATGGCTAATAACCTCTCACCTAAATCACTGCAACAGCCTCTTAATTGGTGTCCCCTGCCTCAAGTTTCTGCCTACTCCAGTGGGTCCTATACACAGTTAGCAAAGTGATTTTTTTTTTTTTTTTTTTTTTTTTTTTTAGTTCTCAACTTTTGTTTATACATGCTTTACAATTTCAGATTTTTCTCCCTCCCTCCCTCCCCTCCCTCCCCCCTCCCCTAGACAGCAGGTAATCTGATATAGGTTATATCTATATATATCTATACATATACATATAGATATATATATACACACACATATATATACACATAATAACATTAATCCTATTTCTGCATTAATCCTGTTACAAGAGAAAGAATCAGAGCAGTGATGCAAAACCTCAAAATAGAAAAAAAAAAAACAACAGCACCCAAAACAAAAGAAATAATATGGTTCAATCAGCATCTATACTCCACAGTTCTTTCTTTCTTTTTTTTTCTTGGATTTGGAGATCCTCTTCTATCATGAGTTCCCTGGAACTCTTCTGTACCATTGCATTGGTGAGAAGAATATAGTCCATCACAGTAGGTCAACACTCAATGTTGATGATACTGTGTACAATGTTCTTCTGGTTCTGCTCATCTCACTCATCATCAGCTCACGTAAGACCCTCCAGGTTTCTCTGAACTCTTCCTGCTCATCATTTCTTACAGCACAATAGTATTCCATTGTATTCATATACCACAACTTGTCCAGCCATTCCCCAATTGATGGGCACCCCCTCAACTTCCAATTCCTTGCTACCACGTAAAGAGCAGCTATAAATATTTTTGTACATGTGGGTCCCTTTCCCCCTTCCATGATTTCTTTGGGCAAAAGACCTAAAAGTGGGATTGCTGGGTCAAAGGGTATGCACAGCTTTATCGCCCTTTGGGCATAATTCCAAATTGCTCTCCAGAATGGTTGGATCAGCTCACAGCTCCACCAACAATGCATTAGTGTTCCAATTTTCCCACAGCCTCTCCAACATTTATTATCTTCCTTTTTTGTCATTTTAGCCAATCTGATAGGTGTCAGGTGGTACCTCAGAGTTGTTTTAATTTGCATCTCTCTAATCATTAGAGATTTAGAGCATTTTTTCATATGGGAATAGATAGCTTTGGTTTCTTCATCAGAAAACTGCCTGTTCATATCCTTTGACCATTTCTCAATTGGGGAATGACTTGGATTCTTATAAATTTGATTTAATTCCCTATATATTTTAGAGATGAGGCCTTTATCAGAAGCACTGGCCTCAAAAATTGTTTCCCAGCTTTCTGCCTCCCTTCTAATTTTGGATGCATTGCTTCTGTTTGTACAAAAATTTTTTAATTTAATATAATCAAAATCATCCACTTTGCATTTTATAATATACTCTATCTCATGTTTGGTCAAAAACTGTTCTCCTTTCCAAAGATCTGATAGGTACACTATTCCTTTCTCTCCTAATTTACCTATGGTATCACCTCTTATGTCTAAATCATGTATCCATTTTGACCTTATTTTAGTATAAGGTGTAAGATGTTGGTCTAAGCCTAATTTCTGCCATACTATCTTCCAGTTTTCCCAGCAGTTTTTGTCAAATACTGAGTTCCTATCCCAGAAGCTGGAGTCTTTGGGTTTATCAAACACTACATTACTAGTGTCATTTACTACTGCATTTCCTGAGCCTAGCCTATTCCATTGATCTACCACTCTATTTTTTAGCCAGTACCAGATAGTTTTGATGACTGCCGCTTTATAGTAAAGCTCCAGGTTTGGTACCGCTAACCCACCTTCCTGTGAATTTTTTTTCATTATTTCCCTGGATATTCTTGATTTTTTGTTTTTCCAGATGAATTTTGTTATTATTTTTTCTAGCTGTATAAAATAATTTTTAGGTAGCCTGATTGGTATGGCACTGAATAAGTAAATTAATTTAGGCAGTATTGTCATTTTTACTATATTAGCTCTGCCTATCCATGAGCAATTGATATCTTTCCAATTATTTAGATCTGATTTGATTTGTGTGAAGAGTGTTTGGTAGTTGTGTTCATAGAGTTCCTGGGTTTGTCTTGGCAAGTAGACTCCCAAGTATTTTATATTACCTACCGTTACTTTAAATGGAATTTCTCTTTCTATCTCTTGCTGCTGGACTTTGTTGGTCATGTATAGAAATGCTGATGATTTATGTGGATTTATTTTATATCCTGCTACTTTGCTAAAGTTGTTAATTGTTTCAAGTAATTTTTGACTTGATTCTCGAGGATTCCTTAAGTATACCATCATATCATCTGCAAAGAGTGATAGTTTTGTTTCCTCCTTGCCTATTCTAATTCCTTTAATTCCTTTCTCTTCTCTGATTGCTAAAGCTAACATTTCTAGGACAATATTAAATAATAGGGGTGATAATGGACATCCCTGTTTCACCCCTGATCTTATTGGGAAGGCCTCTAATTTATCTCCATTGCATATAATACTTGCTGATGGCTTTAGGTAGATACTGTTTATTATTCTAAGGAAAGCTCCCCCTATTCCTAAACTCTCTAGTGTTTTTATTAGGAATGGGTGCTGTACTTTGTCAAAAGCTTTCTCTGCATCTATTGAGATAATCATATGATTTTGGTTGGTTTTCTTATTGATGCGGTTGATTATGTTAATAGTTTTCCTAATGTTGAACCAGCCCTGCATTCCTGGTATAAATCCCACCTGGTCATAGTGTATTATCCTGGTGATCACTTGCTGTAATCTCCTTGCTAATATCTTATTTAAGATTTTAGCATCAATATTCATTAGGGAGATTGGTCTATAATTTTCTTTCTCTGTTTTTGCTTTGCCTGGTTTTGGTATCACCACCATATTTGTGTCATAAAACGAATTTGGTAGAACTCCTTCTTCACCTATTTTTCCAAATAATTTGTATAATATTGGAATTAATTGTTCTTTAAATGTTTGGTAAAATTCACCCGTAAACCCATCTGGCCCTGGGGATTTTTTCTTAGGGAGTTCATTAATAGCTTGTTCAATTTCTTTTTCTAATATGGGTTTATTTAAGGATTTTATTTCCTCTTCAGTTAACCTGGGCAGTTTGTATTTTTGTAAATATTCATCCATTTCATTTAGATTGTCAAATTTATTGGCATACAGTTGGGCAAAATATTTCCTAATTATTGCTTTAATTTCCACTTCATTGGTGGTAACATCACCCTTTTCATTTTTGATACTGGTAATTTGGTTTTCTTCTTTCTTTTTTTTAATCAAATTAACCAGTATTTTATCTATTTTATTGGTTTTTTCATAAAACCAGCTCTTAGTTTTATTGATTAGTTCTATAGTTTTTTTGCTTTCAATCTTATTGATTTCTCCTTTAATTTTCAGGATCTCTAATTTAGTGTCTAATTGGGGGTTTCTAATTTGTTCTTTTTCTAGCTTTTTAAGTTGCATGCCCAATTCATTAATCTCCTCTTTCTCTTTTTTATTCATGTAAGCATTTAGAGCTATAAATTTTCCCCTAAGCACTGCTTTGGCTGCATCCCATAGATTTTGGTATGTTGTCTCATTATTGTCATTCTCTTGGATAAAGTTATTGATTGTTTCTATGATTTCTTGTTTGGCCCATTCATTCTTTAGAATGAAATTATTTAGTTTCCAATTGATTTTCATTCTACTTTTCCCTGGCTCTTTCTTACATGTAATTTTTATTGCATCATGATCTGAGAAGGATGCATTTACTATTTCTGCCTTTCTACATTTGACTAGGATGTTTTTGTGCCCTAATACATGGTCAATTTTTGAAAATGTGCCATGTACTGCTGAGAAAAAGGTATATTCCTTTCTATCCCCATTCAATTTTCTCCAGACATCTATCATGTCTAACTTTTCTAGTAATCTATTCACCTCTTTCACTTCTTTCTTATTTATTTTTTGGCTAGATTTATCTAATTCTGAGAGGGGGAGATTCAGATCCCCCACTAGTATAGTATTACTATCTAATTCCTCTTGTAACTCATTTAACTTCTCCTCTAAGAACTTGGATGCTATACCACTTGGCGCATACATATTCAATATTGATATTACTTCATTATCTATAGTACCTTTAAGTAAGATGTAATTTCCTTCCTTATCTCTTTTAATGAGATCTATTTTTGCCTGCACTTTGTCTGAGATAAGGATTGCTACCCCTGCCTTTTTTACTTTAGCTGAGGCATAATATATTCTGCTCCAGCCTTTTACCTTTACTCTGTGTGTATCTCTCTGCTTCAAATGTGTTTCTTGTAAACAGCATATTGTAGGGTTCTGGTTTTTAATCCACTCTGCAATTCGCTTCTGTTTTATAGCAGAGTTCATCCCATTCACATTCACAGTTATTATTACTGACTGTCTATTCCCCTCCATTCTATTTACCCCCTTTGTACTTTTCCCCCCTTCTTTCACCCTATTCCTCCTCACCGACGTTTTACTTCTTACCCCTGCCTCCCCCAATCTGCCCTCCCTTTTTATCACCCCCCTCTCTTTTCTTTACCCTTTTCTCCCTTGCTTTTGTCCTCCCTTCTCAGTCCCCCCCTTTCCCTTCCCCTTTTGTTTCCCTAAAGAGTGAGTTAAGTTTCTTTATCCCAATGAACGTATATGTTATTCCCTCTTTGAGTCAAATCTAATGAGAATAGGGTTGAAACCATGTTCCCCCCTCCTTTCTTTCCCTCTATTATAATAGGTTTTTTTCCACCTCTTCATATGATATAATTCATCCCATTCCACCTCCCCTTTCCTCTCCTCCCCATAGACTCCCTTTTTATCTCCTTAATTCTTTTGTATCATCACATCAAAGACAATTTATATTTATACCCTCTATATAAAGTCCTTCTCTCTGCCCAAATACATTTACAGTTCTTAAGAGTTATGAGTATTATCTTCCTGTGTAGGGATATAAACAGTTTAACCTAATAGGGTAACTTTTTTTTTCCCCCTCTGTTTACCTTTTTAAACTTCTCTTGAGTCTTGTATGTTGAGATCAAATTTTCTATTCAGTTCTGGTCTTTTCACCAGGAAAGATTGAAAGTCCCCAATGTCATTAAATGTCCATCTTTTCCCCTGAAAGAAAATGCACATTTTTGCTGGGTAATAGATTCTCGGCTGCAATCCAATCTCCTTTGCCTTCCGGAATATCATATTCCAAGCCTTGCGGTCCTTTAATGTTGAAGCTGCCAGGTCCTGAGCAATCCTGACTGTGGCTCCATGATATTTAAATTGCTTCTTTCTGGCTGCTTGGAGTATTTTCTCCTTCACCTGATAATTCTGGAATTTGGCTACAATATTCCTTGGAGTTTTCCTTTTGGGGTCTCTTTCAGGAGGTGATCGATGGATTCTTTCAATGATGATTTTATCCTCTGATTCTATGATATCAGGGCAGTTCTCCTTAATAATTTCCTGGAATATGGTATCTAGATTCTTTTTCTGGTCATGGCTTTCAGGCAGTCCAATGATTCTCAAATTGTCTCTCCTCGATCTGTTTTCCAGATCAGTTGTCTTTCCAATGAGGTATTTCACATTTTCTTCTATTTTTTCATTTTTTTTATTCTGCTTGACCGATTCTTGGTGTCTCATGGATTCCTTTTCTTCCAACTGTCCCACTTTAATTTTTAAGGCATTGTTTTCTTCAGTGAGATTATGCACCTTTTTTTCCATTTGGCTAAGTGAATTTTTTAAGGTATTGTTTTCTTCAGTGAGATTATGTACCTTTTTTTCCGTTTGGCTAAGTGAATTTTTTAAGGTATTGTTTTCTTCAGTGAGATTATGCAGCTTTTTTTCCATTTGGCCAAGTGAATTTTTTAAGGCTTTGTTTTCTTCAGCTTCCTTTTCTAAGCTGCTGATTCTTTTTTCATAGTTTTTTTGTGTTGCTTTCATTTCTCTCCCCATTTTTTCTTCTACCTCTTGCAATTGATTTTTAAAATCCTTTTTGAGCTCTTCCAGGAAGGCTTTTTGTTCTTGCGACCAATTCACCTTCCCTTGTGAGGCTTCAGATGTAGACAATTTGAGGCTATTGTCCTCATCTGAGTTTGTGTTGGCTTCTTCCCTATTGATACAGAAGCTCTCAATGGAGAGGGCTCTTTTTTGCTTCTTACTCATTATTGCAGCTTATTTATTTATTCTTTAAGTTGAGGTCTGCTCTGGGGGCACCAGGGTCCCTGTTTTGGGCTTCTTGTGCAGGTGTATAGGTGCTGTGTGACCGGGCTTTTACTCTGAGGCCTTTATGGTGTGTGGATATCCCCTGTCCTGCACTTCCTGTCTGATTGTGCTCGGCCAGCCAGGCGCCAGACCCCGGCGTCTGATCCCGCCATTCGTGGCCCTCTCGGCCGGTGCAGGTAAGTTTTTCCACTGTCCTTCTTGGCCACCAGATTTTTGAACCAGGTTCCGGGAGCCTCAGTTGTTCGGCTGTGACCCGCAGCTCCTGCTGATTTGCCCCGACCCCCTCGGCGCTGGGTTGCTGCCCTGCGCTGGGCCTCCCTTTTGCCCGAGTCAGACCGACCTTTTCCTGAAGTCTTCTAAATTATCTCTGGTTGGAGGACTGTGTCTCTCTGTCTCTTTGCAGGTTCTGTAGTTTCAGAATCCGTCCAGAGGCTTGATTTAATGTTCGTTTTGAGGGAACAGAAGGAGAGCTCAGGCAGCTTGCTGCTTCCTCTCCGCCATCTTGGCTCCGCCCCCAGCAAAGTGATTTTTTAAGCACAGATCAAACTGTGTAACTCCTTTACTTAATCAATTGCTGTGGCTTCCTATTGTCTCCAGGATAAAATATAAACTCTATTTAACTTTTTAAAGCCCCTAGGTAAGCTGGCTTCAGCCTACCTTTCCAGCCTCATGGCATATGACTACTGCCTTCTCCAACTCTGGGATCCAAACAAAGTGGCTCTCTCTGTCCTCAAAACATTTCTCACCTCCAAGTCTTTGTACAGGTTGTCCTACATTCCTGGAATGCATTCCCTCTTTACTCTGCTTCACAGAGGTCCTTTTCTTCCTGTGAAATGTAATTTTAAAAATAATTTTCTGTAGGAAGCCTTTCTGATCCCTTCAACTTTCCCTCTCAAACTTCTTCATGTTGAACTACTTTGTATTTATTCATTTTATATATATTTTATATGTCTTTGTCTCTCCTAATAGAATATAAGTGCCTTACGAATACTGATTGGTTTAATCTTTGTATCTGCAGCACCTAGTAGTGCCTGGCACCTAGTAGGGGCTTAAGAGATACTTGTTGATTGATTGAATGAAGAACAGATCAAGCCAGATGCCTATTTTATTTTTTGATAGAATTACTAATAGAAGATTGCCATAGAGCTAGCTTACCTATATTGTAGCAAACTATTTTGTAACATTTATTATTAGTCTTATGGAGAGATGTAGATTAGATAAAAAATGAGCTCAAAAATGGTTGGATGTCAACCTAGAAGATCTCTAGTGTAGTGTCTTAGGGATCTATTCTGGATCCTGTCTGAGCATCTTTATCAGATTTGTAAATGGCACAAAACTGGGAGGGATAATTAACAAACTGGATGATAGGGTGAGTTTCAAAAAAGTCCTCAATAGATTAGAAAGTTGGGCCAAATTTAGTAGAATTCAGTTTAATTAGGATAAATGTAAACTCTTACACTTGCATTTTAAGAAGTCAACTTCGAGAGTACAAATTGAAAGGGACATGTTTATATGGCAGTCTGTCTAAAAGATCTAAGGACTGCAAGCTCAATAGAACCCCAAAAAGCTAGGCTAATGTGGTCTTGGTATGCATTGAGATATATATCTTATACCACTATTAGGTCTTTTTCCCAAAGAGATCATAAAAAAGGGGAAAGGACCCACATGTACAAAAATATTTATATGTGCTCTTTTTGTGGTGGCAAGGAATTGGAAATTGAGGGGATGCCCATCAATTGGGGAATGGATGAACAAGTTTTGGTATATGAATGTAATGGAATATATTGTGCTGTAAGAAACGATGAGCAGGCAGATTTCAGAGAAAACTGGAAGGACTTACATGAACTAATGCTGAGTGAGATGAGCAGAACCAGGAGAACATTGTACACAGTATCAACAACATTGTGTGTTGATCAACTGTGATAGACTTGACTCTTCTCAGTAATACGATGGTCCAAGATAGTTCCAAAGGACTCATGATGGAAAATGCTCTCCAAATCCAGAAAAAAAGAACTATGGAATCTAGATGCTGATTGAACCATACTTTTTCTAATTTTTTTGGTTTTTCCTTTTTGCTCTGATTCTTCTTTCACAGCATGACTAATGCAGAAATATGTTTAATGTGATTGTACATGTATAACCTATATCAGATTGCTTGCTGTCTTGGGGAGCAGGGAGAGAGGGGAGGGAGAAAAATTTAAAACTAAAAATCTTATAAAAACAAATGTTGAAAACTATCTCTACATGTAACTGGAAAATAATAAAAGACTTTTATGGGAAAAAAAAAAGAGATACATAGCTTGAGAATAATCCTAGGCAATGAGGGAGGAAATGATTGCTTTTTTTCTAAATTATATAATTTACTTAGGAAACCCTAAAAACAAACCTAAAATTAATTGAAATAAAATTCATAGAAGTTGCAGGATATACAATACATCCATATAAATTGTTAGCTTTCCTGGATATTACCAACAAAATACAGGAGGAAGCGCTAGAAAGCTGTGTGATGTGGCAAATCATTTAACCTCATCTGTATGTAATTCCTATCACAAAGCCCATTGGTATGGGACTCTCTCCTTATGGGTAGAAATGAATCCTTTGCCCTGCATGAGGGATGGGGCACTGTTTGAAAGCGGGGGAAAGCTCCAGTCTCACCCAATCCTCTTTTCCAAGATTCAAGCCTTCTTTGAACTTTGAGTGGCTTTAGGTGCTTCTGGTTTCCAGCTTCAAGAGGGAAGGTAGAAGAGGCCAGCTCCACTTCAGGTTGCTGAAGGAAAAGATCTTGGTAAGACATGAGATCAACTGACAGTCTCTGTCATGTCCCTATCCCTGGCTTGTTACACTAGAAACTGCAAGGTTTTTCCCCTTAGGTAAGATCCAGGACTCTACCAATGGGAGAGCTCCTTCACTCAGTATTGTTTTGTATATACTCTCCTGTGAATACCTTTGATTTGCTTTGCCATAATCGGGATAAGTGAGTTTCTTGACTATTTGCTAAGTGTATTCGTTGTGGAATTGATATTTGGTAGAAAAGGGGTCAAGGCTTGGATGTAGAGTTTATCATGTCCTTTACCACCAATAATGATGAGACAGAGGGATCAGAAGTTAGATTGAACCCGATCATATCCCCTAAACTAACAATATTTAAGGGAGCAGATAGCTATGCTTCTAGCCTGGTGCCTCCTTTCTCTGAGGAAAGCAGAATGGCCTCAGGCCCCAACTTCTTCCTTCCCTGCCTGGCAGGAACGATTCTTTCTTGGACATGGGTGAGGGGAAAGAGGCTAGAGATGTCTACTCTGCATCCTTTCCAATCACACAATGATAACCCTCACCACAGGGGAGGTCTCTCACTACACCTGGGTCTCTTTCCCTACATGTAAAATGGATTAATAATACCTGCCCTATCTACCTAACTCTCATCCCTGGTGATGAGGAAAGTACAGTATATCCCATAAAATACTAAATAAATGTAAATAATTTATGAGCCAAATCCTAGTGCCTGCCCTCCCCTGCTGTAGAGATGGGGGATGGGAGTTAGGGAAAGTAAGGCCACTGGAGTTATTTCTAATGGCTTAAGAGAACAGACTGTTGGCTGAGTGAGAGTTGGGGAAAATAGGCATCAATCCTGCCCCTTCCCCCAACTCTATTCCATCTATAGGATTCAGTGACTACCTCCCCTGAAGGCAACAGTGGCCTTGGATGCACTGACAGATGGTATGGTTAAATGGGTTTCTCAAGGCAGCTGGCAGCCCATCTGGGTACACAGAACTTATTGGTCAGTAGTAAAATAAATTAAATTCACCAAACATTTATTGAGCATATAGCAGAAAGTACCCTGGCTTGGGAATCAGAAAACCTGTTTTTAACCTATGTGACATTGTTTTTTTCTTTTGTTTTGTTTTTGGCCAAGAATTCAATGAAGGTTTTCTCTGTGAGAAATTATATTATCTCTTCTAATCCTCCTCCCTCCTGTTGTAGAAACTCTAGATACCCCTGTATTCAGAGCAGCTCAAGGTCGATCAATGTCTAGTTTCCTGGGAAAGCATCCATGGTTCAAACTTCTTAAAGATCTGTGGTTTTCGATCCTTTTGAGCTTATTAATGTGATTGTGTCCTTCTGCATTCATAAAATAAGAGATTTAGAGCTGGGAGAGTTTATAGCAGTAATCAAGCCCAACTCCCTCATTTTACAAATGAGGAAACTGGGGTCTAGAGAAGGGGAAAGACTTGCATTAGGTGGAAGAGCTGGGATTCCAACACAGGTCCTTTGACCCTAGATCCAACATTTTCCAATGCACTATGTTGCCTCTGTTCTTATCAGTGAGGCCCAACGCTCTTTTCCTCCATTGATAGACACCTAGACACTGGCCTCTTGTCTGTATTAGTAAAAGCCATGGAACCCTTATTGTGCCCCTGTAGATCTGCTATATATTGATGAAAAAGATAGTCCCTACCCTTGAGAATACTTCCCCACTCAGGCCCTGATTAAGGAGTGTAAGAGCCAGGGCTATTAGGTAAAACATTGATCATATTAGAGTTAACTCATAGAGGGAACCAATGGAGAACACACACTTTTGGGACATGGTATATTTCAAAGTATACTGGATTTGAAGTTAGAAAACTGGTATTTGAATCATGGATATTATTTACCAGTGCCTGAATGACTCCAGATAAGCTCCATAGCCTCTCTGGGCCTCAGTTCCCTTATATATAAAACAAGGGAACTGAATTATGACTTCTAAGGTCCTTTCCATATAATTCAGTCCTCTAATCCATAGATTCTTAAACTGGGTTTTGTCCCCATATGGGGGTCGAATAACTTAATGTGGGGGTTGTGAAAAATTTGGCAACAGTAAAAGGTTATGTATACCAATTTTATATACTATATACATAGGGTCATGTAAAAATTTCTTGGATAAAAAGTGGTTTTGAGTAGGAAACATTTGAGATGACTTGATCTAATCCATCATTTTCCAAATTCTGATCTTGATGTTCCCTGAAGGAATATGAAAATGGACTGTATATAGGGTCACCTCCCCCCTTCCTCCACTCCACTCAGTTGAGTGAAACTGCTTATCCAGGCCTAGAGGTTGGAGTGAAGAGGGAAGACTGAGGCTGAATTTTCCCTCTTCAGTTTATTTCTTGCTCTAATCTCTGCCCATTCTCTCTGATTTATCTGGCTTTTCCTCTGTCCTATGGAGCTTTGGCCATCAGCACTCACAAAAGGCGCAACTTCTAAACTCAAATGTAGCTGGTAGCTACTGTAATGATTGGAATGACGCCACCTGCTAGAGACTTACTGTAGAAAAGCTCCACCGTGAAGTGAAGGTCTTTGAGGGCAAGACCAGGAGTCTTTTCTTTGGCATCAGGAAGTGACGTTTTCTGGTAGGAGGAAGAAGGGGGAGCCGGGCGCTCTGACTCACTCTTTCTTGGGGACTCTGGCGGAGAGCAGAGCTAGGAATGCGATCTCCCTTTAATAGATAGATGAATGTAGGCCTTTCTCTTTCTCTTTACCAAGTTCTTATTCTCCTTAATAAATGCTTAAAAGCCTAACTCTTGCTAAAGTTTATAATTTATTGGCGACCACTCATTAGATATTTTAGACAGACTAGCTAGAATTTTAGCTTTATCACTATGTAGCTAAGATCTCTTCTCTTCCATGGTTAGAAGCCTGGGAAACTCAGGGAAATTCTGAGGAATGTGTCATAGAAAAGATACTAAGATTTTCTCTTTTCTTAGGTCTTCTAATTTTAGTCCTTTTCTTTTTCTGTTAAGACAAAAGTCAGAGGTCCAGGGTTGAAGATATGTGGTGTGAACTGTTAACTGCTCCAGAAGGCAATTTAGAATTATACTTTTTAAAAGAGGCTTAAGTGTTCATTTGCTTTGATCTAGAGACCCTACTCTTTCACCTAAACCCCAAGGGAATCATAGAAAAAGAGATCCTATTTGAATAGATGAATTATAAAAAAAATTAAGTACTTATTATGACTGTGCTAAGCATTGGAGACACAAATACAAAGTCAAAACAATCCCTCTCTAATCTCAAGAAGCTGACACTCTTAACAAGAAATACAACACATACAAGATTCAGTAATGGAGGGGCCAGCAAAGCCCAGCAGTCCTTGGCAGGGCAGATGGAAAAATTCATGGTGTGGCACTTCCTATGATAACAAAGAATTGGAAAGAAAATAAATGACGATTAATAGGGGATTGGTTAAATAAATTGTGGCATACAAATACTATATCCTATGACTACTCTGTAAGAAATGATGAACATAAGGAATTCAAGAATCATGGGAAGATAGATGAACCAGGGGGGGGGGGAGTTAGCACAATCAGAAAAAAATTACAGAAAACTATAGCATTGTAAGTGGAAAGCTCATAAAAATGAAATGGAATACTGTGGAAAATAATGACTAAACTTTGCCCAAGTGTAGGAAAAAAACACTCATTGGGGTGGGGAACTATTTCTGTGGACTACTTTATATACAGTCAGATTCAGTTGATGTGTTGGTTAATTTTTATGAACTTTTCCCCCTCTTTTTTTTTGGGGGGGGGGCATAGGGCAATGAGGGTTAAGTGACTTGCCCAGGGTGACATAGCTAGTAAGTATCAAGTGTTTGAAGTCAGATTTGAACTCGGGTCCTCCTGAATCCAGGGCTGGTGCTCTATCCACTGTACTACCTAGCTGCCACCTAGCTGCCTCCCCCCCTCTTTTTTATTTTGCTGATAGGTGGCACAGAGGATAGAGTACTGGGCCTGGAATCAGGAAGACCTGGGTTGAAAGTCTGTCTCAGACACTCACTAGTTTTGTGACCTTGGGCAAGTCACTTAACCTGTTTGCCTCAGTTTCTTCAAATGTAAAATGGGGACAATAAGAGCCCCTACTTCACAGAGGGTCAAATGAGATGTCTATAAAGTGCTTAGCATAACACATAGTGCTTTTAAAATATTGGCTAGTATTATTAGCTCTTGCAAAGAATGGTTCACTGGTTAGGAGAGAGGTGAGAGAGATATTTGTAAATAAAAATTATATAAAAACAAAAGATATTTTAAAATGGGTACTATTAGATTCTTTAACAAAATATATGGAGACTTTAACTCCAAGAAGATTGATAGGGAAGTTGTTTCATTCTTCAGAAGTCAAAGAGGAATTACCTGCCCTGCCCTACTCCACTTTCATTCCAAAGAGGTCAGTTAGAATAGGGGCTTTCATTGTTCCCCAACCAGGAAAGTTCTGGGTTGATACTTTTCCTTTCCCTCCCCATCCCTGCATTTGTGGGAGGCAATACTAGAAGTGTTCTAGTAGCAGAAACAGTGGAAATACACAGGACCAGGCACATCTGGCCCAAAACCAATACTGGATCTTGACTTGAGTATCGGCACTTGGCTCTAGTGGAAAAAAACAAAGCATGAGGCTCTCCAACTCTTTTTCTCCCTTTTTTCTAAGTCCCGGCTTTTAAACAAGCTCTGCCAATATCTTTTTTTTGTTTGATTGCTTTTAGTTTGGGGTTATTGTTGGTTTTTTTTGTTTTTTGGTTTTGTTTTTTTTTTGCTTTATGGAGCATACCCTTAGGTCTACTCTGGTTTCCCCAGTCAATACTTTTCCATGATATCTTCTAAAACAAAACCAATGCTTTGCCTTTCAATCTCAGATGCCCTGAAATTTTCCTGCTATCATCCAGGTGTGAACTGGAGTTCGTGTCTGAATTAGATTGACTTGAATAATACTTTTGACTTCCCCTAAGGTGGGAAAAGCAGATCAGGCAAATTTTTTGAGTGAAATCTCCTAATAAGCTCCTCAGAGATTACAGATTGGTATGGTTCACAGCTGAATCCGACCAAAAGTCCCTGAACTGAACAAAGTCATGGTCATAAGCCATGTGAAGACTCAGATGCTGAACTGTGCCCTATATTTGGAGACAGGGTCAGGAGATGTTTGTATAACACACTGGAAACATCCACATGTTGTAGCCAAGGTATGATAATGGTTTTCACAGAATCACAAAGTTGGGTAAGTTTGCCAGAGAGAATTGTAATCAATGGGTTGATGCCCTTCCTCAGTTTCTCCTGACATTTGCAGTGTAATAGTGAAGTGGTCCACCCGTCACTCTTTGACGCTACCACATGATCAGTCCATCTTCTCTTCCTGTCATACCTTCCTTTACTAACATCTTCTGCTCCTGGAATTTCTTCCAAGTTCCTCCTCGGTTATCTGTTGCATCCATCCTATTCACCCCTCCACCCTCCATATGCTTTTCAGCATTAATAGATCCATCTTTAATTTGGGGGAGGGGGACGGTTGTGTCCCAGGTTTATCTTCCACATCCTCCTTCCACTATGCCTACATCTCTTTCTCTAGGACTGCTACCCATTGTTGGCAGTTCTGCTCTCTGGGTCCAAGCAGAACAAAACAAGTCACTTTTTCATGTGACATGAAATACATGAATGCATTTCAAATACATGACATATGGCTATCACGTGCCCCAAGTCTTCTCTTTTTCAGGGCAAACAACTGCAGTTCCTTCAACTAAATGTCATGAGACACGGTCGACCCCCTTCTACATTCTTTTCTCTGACCTTCCAAAAATATGGTGCCTGAAGGGAGCAGAATCCTCCAGCCATGGGCTGAGCAGTGGCATGGTGCAGCTGGGGCTCTCTGGTCCTGGATTCTATGCCTCTTCCTTCCTTCCTTTCTTTTTTTGTAAGGCAATTGCGATTAAGTGACTTGCCCAGGGTCACACAGCCAGTAAGTGTTAAGTGTCTGAGGCCGGGTTTGAACTCAGGTACTCCTGACTCCAGGGCCGGTGCTCTATCCACTGTGCCACCTAGCTGCCCTATGCCTTTTCCTAATGTAGCCTGCGCAGTCTGAATGGGAGGCCCACTAATTCTCCTACCCCCTCCCCCTTCCAGGTCCCTCCCCCCCACCTTCTTTAAAATATTTTTTAAAAATTTATTTTTCTCCCAAATAACATAAACCCACCTTCTCTCCCTCCTGCTCTCCGCTCTTTTGGGCAACAACAAACCATAATACTTGTAACAAATATGGATGGTTTGGCAAAGTAAGCCCGCATCGGCCACATCCAGCGTGTACCCCGAGTCCATCACGTATCTCTCTGTCAGATCCTTTACAAAGGATGGATGGATTTGGGGGGGGTCAAACCAAAACAGTCATTTATTATCTGTGTGGTCTTGATTAAGTTACTTCGTGTCTCTAGGTCTCAGTTTCCTCTTCTGTAATATGAGGGGGCTGGAATGCGGACTCTAAACCTGGGGACCCTAACAGAACTGGGATAATACTGCCAGCTTGCCCTTTTTTCTTTGGCAAAGGACGATCGGCCAGGGTAAGGAGGCAGCAGACTGCGCAGGCGCAACAGCGTGGGTGGAGAGAGGCTCCCTGACAAAGGAAGCTACAAGACTGTAAAAGGTGCCTCGCGCCTTTCGCTCCTCCGTCACTTAGTACTAAGGCTCTGGTTCTTACTCCTTCCCTCTTCTCCAGGCTGTTTTCCTGCTACTCTCGCGGCATCTCTGGGGACGAGAATTGCTCCAGGACTTTGAGTGCAGACCCGAGAGAACCGTTGTAAGCAAACTGCGCAGTCGCGAGGCACTCCAGAGTAGATAAGGGCCGCTCATCTTCGCGCATGCGCTACGCTCGCGCAGCATTCGTTAGCGGTTCGTAGTTTGTCCGTAGCCCAGTCAGTCCCTCCCGAAGTTGGCGGACTGACCAGAAGGGTCGTTGGGGAGGAAGGTAGGTAAGGGGTAACAAAGGGTCATAGTCCCCGCTGTCTAGTTTTACTATCAACCCTGGCGGGGTGCAAGGGGCCCGCGGCAGAGTGAGAGGATCTCGGGCCTGAGGGACCACCAAGGCCGTGTGGCCCTCACCCGGGAGAGGGGAGAGAGCCGCACAAAGTTAGGCCAGGAACGGACCATAGGTAGCCTAGGGCCTCGGTTCGATGGCAAACTCAAATAGAAACGGCTTCACTACCGTACATAAGGATCCCTGTGGGCCTCCTAGTAACTTAGTTACTTTGTCTACAAGAGGTTGACATGTTTTCAGGGCCAAGCCCTGGGTCTGATGGCTCCTCAGGCAGTTATTTATTTATTTATTTTGTGGGGCATTGAGGGTTAAGTGACTTTTCCCAGGGTCACACAGCTAGTAAGTGTCCAGTGTCTGAGCCAAATTTGAACTCAGGTCCTTATGAATCCAGGGCTGGTGTGCCACCTAGCTACCCCAGGCGGTTTTTTGAATGGCTTCTATAATGTTAGAAGTTGTGTAGTTATCCGTGATAAGATGGAGGGAAAGGTGTAATTGAATGGAAGTTGCAGCACTAGGGGTGGTTGAGTAGAGGAGAGAATTTTGCCAGGATTAGAGGGAATGTAAGCTTTTGAGGGAGTAGGGAACCTTTCAGGAGTGGTTTGGGTATATGCATAGGCCTTTCTGCCATTAATAGCAAAATGGGAATCAACATCGCAGTTCACAAGGTTAGGTGCTTAATAAATGCTTAGCCCCCATCCCCATGTGCCAGGCACTGTGCTAAGTATTTTACAGATATTAATCTGATTTGATCCTGGATCTGAAAGATTAGTTACTAAATTATCTTATGTCCTAGGATTCTAATTATAGCTTATCAGTACTTTTAAAAGGAATTTCAGAGTTTTCTTACTTGTGTTTAACTAGGTGATACTCCTGTTCCAGTGAAACTACCACCACAAAGCAGCACAAAACATCGGTGAAAATATTGATTGCTTGGTTTAATTTCAACTTTATTATTTGTTCAAAATGTGTCTTATATCTGTAGAAACAAAGCCGAAAGCAACCCAAGAAATGCTAAGAGAACAACTAGTTTGGATACTAGGTACTCTAAAGGATCTAAAGAAATATATGATTTCAGTCAAAGAAACTTGTAAGGAAATAAGGGGAAATTATACAGAAATGAACATCCTCATGGATAAAATATTGCTGGAAACAGCAAAAATGAGAAGTGATACAGTACAGCAAAAAATAGACAGAGGAAACAAAATGGAAGAACAAGTCTGTGATGTAACAGAACTAGAAAACCAGTTGCTAACAGCACAAGAAAAAGTGACCAGCCTTGAAGATAGATGCAAACAATCAAGCCTCAGAATAATTGGCATATCAGAGAGCATTGGAGGGGAAAAGAATCTGAATCTTGATAACTGAAGAAATAATTCAAGAGAATTTTACCTAAGTGGCATCCTGAAATCAGAAAAATAATTCACTCTCAGCAAGAAGGAACTTACAATCCAAATCTATAAGGCACATTCTCATCAGACTAAAATTCAAGCCAGAATCTTCTAAGCCTCAAGAAAGAAGAAATCATATATCAGAAAATACTCATCTACATTTTATCACACTTTTCAGTTGAAACCATGGAAAAATAGTGATATTGGCACAGAATATAAAACTAAAAGATAGGGACTTGAATTCTAGTCAGACTTGCAGCAAACCTATACATCCTTTTTGAAGGCAGAAGAAGGATGTTTAAAAGTTAAACCTTCAAAGAATTCCTTGACAAAAGACTACAACTAAAAAGAACTTTATGAGCTGAGAGGGAACCAGGACATCCTTGGGTAGATAAGTAGTTAAGATATTCAACAAAGTATGTTGTTAAGGATAGTTTCAATTATAAAGTAAAATTTACAAATCTATTAAAAGATATGTAAAACTTAACATGATATTGTATTAATAATAAACATTAAACTACCATGTTTAGACTACTCCTACATGTTGGGTAAAATACAGAGTGGTTCTTTTTTTTCCTTCTTTTTTTTCCAGGGTGGTTCTTTATGGTTATTAGTCTGGTAATATTATTTCTTATATAATAGTTTTGTTGATAAGAAAAATAAAATAGGTGACATTTCAGAAGAGAGTGGGGAAAAGAGCAGATTTTTCCCATAATGAAACCTATCTTTGACTAAGTTGGAAGATAGGAGAAAGGATAAGAAAATCTTAATTATTCTAACACTAAATATTATGAATTTGAAAAGAACTTGTCTACAACACATACTCCAAAAAGATATTAGGAAGACTTAAGACTAAGACCATACCATGTATTGGCAAACGATAAAAGAGTAGCTTAATGAAAAGATTAATTCAGTTACTGCTTTCCTGTTTAGATTTAATTTTAAGGGAGATTAGACTATTAGTTAACAGTAGGAGTAATAGCAACAGCAAGATAAAAACGTTAAGATTTTTACACCCCATAACAACACAGCATTTAGGTTTAAAAAAAACTATTTAGGAGAACAAGTAGAAATCATACCTCTAGTTCCTTTTCCACATGACAGTCCTTTAAATGCTTTTTTTTTTTTTTCATGAGGCAATTGGGGTTAAGTGACTTGCCCTGGGTCACACAGCTAGTAAGTGTCAAGTGTCTGAGGATGGATTTGAACTCAGGTCCTCCTGACTCCAGGGCTGGTGCTCTATCCACTGCGCCACCTAGCTGCCCCTGAAATCATACCTCTATAATACATTTCCTCATAATTTTAACAGTTTTTAAAAATTACATTATGATAGATCTAGGAAAACAGGTAAATTGTAAAGTCAGACTGAATGGTTTACCAAGTTCTAACATGAAGATGTTAGAAAAAATGGGGGCAGCTGGGTGGCACAGTGGATAGAGCACTGGCCCTGGAGTCATGAGGACCTGAGTTCAAATCTGGCCTCAGACACTTAACACTTACTAGCTGTATGACCCTGGGCAAGTCACTTAACCCCAATTGCCTCAATAAAAAATACAACAAAAAATAGGGGAAAATTTTTAAATGTACATTTTTTCAAGTGTATAGTAACTTTCACAAAATTGTACTTTTCTCACAGACAGGGCTCAAGTAAATCTGAAAAGATGAATATATACCGTTTTCAGACCAACATAACAGTTAGAAACATTGATAGAGGGCTACATATAAAATAAGATTAATTGAAGAAGAAAAAAATATGTAAGATGACAGTGATAGACTTATGGAATTAAATGACTATATTAATAACAAAAATTAAGCTTTTAAAGACATTTTTTTTTTAGTGAGGCAATTGGGGTTGAGTGACTTACCCAGGGTCACACAGCTAGTAAGTGTTAAGTGTCTGAGGCCGGATTTGAACTCAGGTACTTCAGGGCCAGTGCTCTATCCACTGTGCCACCTAGCTGCCCCTAAAGACATTTTAAAAGGTAAATTAGAGAAAAGTAGGAAAAGAGAAGGTTTAGTATTAAAAAATCAGAAAAAATGGATCTGTGATTCCATTTATTAATGTAGTTTATAAAATCTCATCTGTACCTTCTCATTTTGTGGGACATAAAAAGGAAAAAACAAAACAAAAAACATTGTCCATGTCCTCCCACAAATCTTGCTAAGGAGATTGAAATGAGTTTTGGGCCTTCTAGGTCTCGATGTTAGGTAAGTGGCAAAACCATAACTGGTCTGTCCATTAGATGATTGATTGGCCTCTTGCAGTCATACACGTCTAATTAAGGTCTTTTATACTTATATCCAGTTTTTCATTGTAATATGCTGTAGCCTACATCACAGGTGTCTCTTCATTGTCTTTTGGGTGAACTAATTTTGAGCCTTCAGAAATTGTTATCATTATTCTACTCCATAAAGAAGGACTATTTTTCATCTTGATATTCAGTATGATAATTTTTTTTTAAAAATTGTTTTTTCATAAAGATTACTCAAATTGATAAACTCTTAGTTAATAACAAAGGGGGACACATTTCCAAAATGAAAGATAATGAATTTAAATTAAGGAAATCTTTGAGGGAATATTGTATTTATACAACTTTATCATAGTAATAGTTTTATTTACACAGCTATGTCAGTAGTAGTTGAAAGTACCAAAAATGACAATGCCCAAATTGATTTATAAGTGTAAAGCTACTTTATAGAAGTAGATAAAATAACTAACTTTACATTGAAGAACGAATTATTACATCAAGGAGTACCTTGATAATACTTGAATGACTAAATTTGGAAATTAAGCAACCAGTAATTGTCAAAAACTACAGGCATACCTTGAAGATATTGCAGGTTCATCAGTTCTAGACCAATAAAGTGAATATTGCAATAAAGCAAGTAGTGAATTTTTTTGTTTCCCAGTGCATATAAAAGTTATATTTATACTGCAGTCTAGTAAGTGTGCAATAGTATTGTCTAATAGTATATGTGTGGGGGCAGCTAGGTGGTGCAGTGGATAGAGCACTGGCCCTGGGTTCAGGAGGAGCTGAGTTCAAATGTGACTTCAGACACTTGATACTTACTAGCTGTGTGACCCTGGGCAAGTCACTTAACCCTCATTGCCCTGCAAAAAAAAAAAAAGAACTTAAAAGTATATGCCTTAATTTTAAAATATTGCTAAAAAATGCTAACCACCATTTGGGCCTTCAGAGAGTAGTAATCTTTTTGCTGGTGGAGGGTCTTGCCTCAATGTTGATGGCTACTGACTAATCAGGGTGGTGGCTGCCGAAGGTTGGGGTAGCTGTGTCAGTTTCTTAAAATAAGAATGAAGTTTGACTCTTCCATTTACTCTTCCATACACTTGAAAGGTTAAGAGGCCATTGTGGGATTATTAACTGGCCTAATTTCAATATTGTGCCTCAGGGAATGGCAGAGGGGAATAACCAGACAGGCTAGTTGGTGGAGCAGTCAGAACATCTAGAACATTTATTAAGTTTTCCAGTTATATAAGGGCTTGGTTTCTGATTCCCAAAACGATTACAATAGTAACACACATCACCATAACATATCATTTGAAATATTGCAAATATTACCAAAATATGACATAGACAAAATATGAGTACATGCTGTTGGAAAAATGACACACAGACTTGCTTGATGTAGGGTTGCTACAAACCTTCAATTTGTAAAAAATATCTGTGAAGCACAGTAAAATGAGGTATGCCCATGTCTGGTATTAGACAAAAAAAAACCCTGATCAATAAACTATTCGAGAAATAGCACTGTTTATAAAATTTGGTGTTTAATAACATAAGGTGTTTTGTTCACAGTAACTCGTAATGAGAATAGGTTTGGGGAGGCATTTACACCGAATAAACAAGAGTGGAATAAAAATGCATATTGGCCAAGCTAGAATGTTTTTCCAGATTGGCAACCCATCTTATTAGTCCTTCAAATCATGTTTGACAGATCCTGTAGAATAATAGCTGACATTTGATAACCTACATTTATATAGTGTCTTAAGAGTTGAAAAGCATCACAGTAATTGTCAAGCAGAAGTCTCCAACTAGAGTTAGGTAGAGCCAGTATTTTCTCCATCTTACAGATGGAAAAACAGATTTAGTGATTAGCCCATGGTCACATAGGTAGTACCGCACAGGTTTCAAACCCAGGTCTTCTGACACCAGATCCAGTACTCTTTTCTATTATCCCAAGCTACAAAACTCTTGGTTTTTGAAATTAACCAAGGAAGCAGTTTCTATCCAGATCCCTTCAATGAAATAGAAATGTTTCCACCTATACCTACTTAACCACCAAAAAAGCCTGGGAGAAAAAACACTTAAGAAAAATCTGTGAAGTAACTGTTGCTGCAGCTACAGATAGCTCCTTGTTGTAGAGACCACACCAATCTTGCCTTCTCTAGCCCTAGTACCTCCTTCCCCACGTCCCACCCCCACCTTAGAAAACCTAGTTGGTACTATCCACTACTTCCCTTTGATTCAGAGTTGTGGGGCTAGGGGCTGTGGAGGCTTTCTACCCAATCTGCTGCCTCTTGACCGTTTTGAGGCTAATCAAACCTCTATAACCACCTCAAGGGTGCCACAATCAAAGTCTCTCCTCCCTCATTCTACCTCCAGAAGTAGGTTCTCACCAGAGCCTAGAGAATACCTCCAACCCTACCAGGCCTGAGCCAAGGGGAGTAGCCCCTAATACTCCCAGGGTATGAGTTCAAAGCTTCACCAACTCTTACCATCATCACCCCTGGTACTGAGGGAATCCTTTCTGCTTCTATCCCACCCACCCCGACACCCCAGACATCAGGTCAGAGCAGTTATCTACTCCCCACACAAATGCAGGGTATTTCATCCATTCCAACTTTTCAATGTCAGTTGAACCAGAGCTGCAAAGATATCCCTGCCTTCTCTTTTCCCACCTAAAAGTTGAGAGGAATCATCCCTCCTCCACAAAAGGAAAAAGAGAGGATTCCTTTGGTCACTTGTCCCTATATTAGATGAGGTGTATGGGGAGCAGGGTGTTCTACCAAGCAGGGGGCTCAACTGTACTTCACCTGTTTCCTAATCTTGACAACTTTGGGAAAACCTCCCCCATTACTGTAATTCTAACAGCTGACAGGCTTCATATTCTAATGGTCATCATGATGACCACAAACCTCCACAGTTCTTATCACATAACATATTAGAGCTTTGGAAGTGGAAGGGATTTTAGAGATCTAGTCCCATATTTTTAAAAAAAAATTTTATTGGGGGGGTGGGCAATGAGGGTTAAGTGACTTGCCCAGGGTCACACAGCTAGTAAGAGTCATCTCTGAGGCCAGATTTGAACTCAGGTCCTCCTGAATCCAGGGCCAGTGCTTTATCCACTGCACCACATAGCTGCCCCCTTCCATATTCCTTTTTAACCAATGAGGAAACAGCCTAAGAGGTGAAATCCCAAGGTGAAACAGGTAGTAAATGGCAAAGCCAGGATCTGAATATACGGCTGATGGCTCCAAATTCAGTGCACCATACTATTGTCTTTTTTTTTAATGGTATTTTATTTTTTTCTAATTACATGTGAAGATAGTTTTCAGCATTCATTTTTGGGGGGTGGGGCAATGGAGGTTAAGTGACTTGCCCAGGGTCACACAGCTAGTAAGTGTCAAGTATCTGAGGCTGGATTTGAACTCAGGTCCTCCCAAATCCAGGGCTGGTGCTTTATCCACTGTGCCACCTAGCTACCCCAAGCATTCATTTTTGTAAGATTTTAAATTTCAAATTTTCTCCCTTCCTCTCTTTCTCCCTCCCCCCTCCACAAGACAGCAAATAGTCGGATATAGGTTATATATTACAATCATGTTAAGCATTAGTCATGTTGTGAGAAGAATCAGAACAAAAGGGGGAAACCATATGAAAGAAGAAACAAAAACAACAAAAGTGAAACTAGTATGCTTCAATCTGCATTCAGACACCATAGTTCTTTTTCTGGATATGGAGAGCATTTTCCATCATTAGTCTTTAAGAATTGTCTTGGGTCATTGTATTGCTGAGAAGAGTTGTCTATCACAGTTAATCATCACACAATATTACAAGGTTCTCTTCTTTCTGCTCACTTTACTCAGCATCAGTTCATGGAAGTCTTCCTAGATTTTTCTGAAATCTGTATGCTTGTCATTTGTGACAGCACAATAATATTCCATCATATTCATATACCACAACTTGTTCAGCCATTCTCCAATTGATGGGCATTTCCTTGATTTCAAATTCTTTGCCACCACAAAAAGAGCAGCTACAGAAATTTTTGTACATTTGGGTCCTTTCCCCTTTTTTATGATCTCTTTGGGATACAGACCTAGTAGTGATATTGCTGGGTCAAAGGGTATACAGTTTTATAGCCTTTGGGGCATAGTTCCAAATAACTCTACAGAATGGTTGGATCAGTTCACAACTCCACCAACAATGCATTAGTGTTCCAATTTCCCCACATCTCCAACACATCATTTTTCTTTTTTGTCATATTAGGCAATCTGACAGACATGAGGTGGTACCTCAGAGTTGTTTTAATTTACATTTCTCTAATCAATAGTGATTGAGAGCATTTTTTTTCCATATGGCTGTAGCATACTATTGTGTCATACTTCTTGTAAAACCCTCCTAATTGGTCTCCATGCTCATACTTTTAATTCCATCCTTCATGCCTAACTAGGACAGAGTCCTAACTTTGTAACTTACCCTGTTTAAAAAAAAACACAAAAAAAATCTTAGGTGGCTCCCTATTACCTCTAGCGTAAAATACAAATTCCATAGCCTGGTACTTTTGGTGCCTCTCCCCTCTCCACAGTGTGGCTCTACCTAACTTTTTCTGCCTTATTTCATATGTTAATATTCTAGTCAAACTAGACTAAAACTTGTTTCCCAGGTGAATCTTCTGCATCAGCATCTTACAAGAAGTCATTTCCCATGTTTAGAATGCACTTTCCTCTCCTTTCTGCTTTGCAGGATCCTCTTCCTCCAAGGTTCAGTCTTAATGTCACCTGTTCCATGAAGCCTTCTCTGATTCCCCCATCTGAAAATATTCTCTCCCTCCTCAAATATTTCTCTTGTAACACTTTTTTTAGATAATCCCATTTGCTCCCATCATTATCTATATCATATTATATTGATCTGTGCATATGGCCTTATTCATAAAATCACAACATTTGAGTGTTGGAAGGTACCTCAATGACCATCTAGTTCAACCCATGTCAAATATGTAATATGTTTGACAAGTAGTCATCTGACCTTTGCTTGATGACCTCAAATTTGTTCAAATAGTTTTATAGGGTGGCAGGTTCTTGTGAACCATAATTGTATGAGTAACTTTGGCATTCTCAGTCTAGTGGTACAATTAGGTTTTGTGTGTGTGTTTGTTTTGTTTTGTTTTGTTTTTCAGGGCAATAAGGGTAAAGTGACTTGCCCAGGTCACAGAGGTGGTAAATGTCAAATGTCTGAGGTCAGATTTGAACTCAGGTCCTTCTGAATCCAGGGCCAGTGCTTTATCCACTGCGCCACATAGCTGCCCCCATACAAATTAGTTTTTTGCAAGGAATGTTCACCAACCATCTCTTTAATGATCTGCTCTAAAATTTTCTCAGGAGTTGAAATCAAGTTCACTGGCTTACAGTTTGCAGATTCTGTTTTCTTCTGTTCTGAAAATTAAAGCATCATTTCATCTCCAGTCTAATGTTACTTCTCCCACTTTTCATAATATTTCAAATATTACTGGCAGTGGATTACCAGTCAAATCTGCCACTTCTTTTGGTACCTAAGGATCTTGTTCATCTGATCCACTGACTTGAATTCATCAAGGTGTTCCCTTATTATCTCTTTACATATCTTGGCTATCGACTCCCTGTTATTCATTTTTAATCTGTCCTTTCCAGTATAAAGGTAATTTTCTGTGGCAGAAGAAACAGCCAAAAAACTGACCAGCTATGTCTTCTATCAGCAGTTTTCCATCTACCCCAAAGAAAAGCTCCTGTCTCTTCTTTGATCTTTCTTTTCCCCTAAATGTAGGTGTAAAAGGTTTTTTTTTTTGTCTGCTTTCCTAATAAGTCTTAGTTAATTGTATGCTTTAGAACTCCTGATACTTTTTTATAGGACCAAGCCATGATTTTATATTCATCATACATTTTTTAAAAATATGTAAATTGGTTTGCAAGTTTCCTGTGTATCCACAATGGTCTCATCCAGCACAGCTCATTTTTCCTTCTCACTAGAATTATGTTATTTTGTGTCTTCAGAATTTCATTCTTGAGCATCTCTCCTTAATGGGTTGACTTCTGTTAAATTTTAGTCCATGGAATCCTTCCTGTCTTTCTGAACTCTTTGAAATCTGCTTCCCCTTTGAGTGGAGGGAAAGGGACAGAGATGCTAGAGATATTGTCATTTTGTGTTTGAGAACTTTTCTGCTCCCTTGGATATGCTTTTCTATTTCATAAGACAATCTTTCACAGTGTCTGGGTAAAAATAATGTCTTTGATAAATCTTGTCAAGATGAATGAGTCTCCTTTGATGAAATGAGAGGGGTGGATCTAAACTAATTAGCACAGGTCCCTCTTTGAAATTTTAAATAGGAGGGAGGGGAGGTGTTGACTAGATTGAAGATTTCTTTTTGTGGTAAAAATTAGAGAACTCTCCATAGGCAGCTTTTTTTTTTCCCATAGGCAGCTTTTGAAGGACCTCCCCTTTTGTGGAAGGAGAGATTTCTGGAATGCTAGGCGTCTTCCAGAACTCAAGGCATCTTCTGGGACTCGGCCTTTTTCGTGCTTGGCCCTTGTGGTGGTGGTGTGTGTTAGCTGTCTCTGGTGGCTGCGGTTCTGGTGGCTCGAGCAACTGTAAACTTTCAGGTTCGGTGAGTTAATTATGGAAAACCCTAAATTTCTTTGAACTAATTTAATTGGAAACAGTCTGGGTATCGAATAGGTTAAGCTTAGAGTTAAGAATATTTATCTGGGAGCGGCTAGGTGGCGCAGTGGATAAAGAACCGGCCTTGGATTCAGGAGTACCTGAGTTCAAATCCAGCCTCAGACACTTGACTTACTAGCTGTGTGACCCTGGGCAAGTCACTTAACCCCCCATTGCCCAGCAAAAAAAAAAAAAAAAAAAAGAATATTTATCTGTATTTCTATTCTCCTATTTCCTTATCTTTGACTTTTATTAGTTTCACCTTTGTTGTCTAATTAATTCCCAAGTAATAAAATCTGATCCTTTTGTGAACTAAAGCTTAAAGGCTCCCTTCTTATTGGCTTGGGAGAAATATCTAAAAAGGGCAGTTCAGCAGGGAGGGTGAACCTAAAATGTCCCTCATATTTTTGGGACCCCAATATTAAGGCGAGTCACCCAAATAGCGCTCCATATATCAAATTTTGGCCCTCACAGTTTTTTCATAAACTCATAGATTTAGACATCATCCAGTTCAGGGATTCTTAACCATTTCTTATGTCAGGGATTCCTGTGACAGTTTGGTGAAACCTACAGACTCCTTCTCAGAATAATGGCTGTAAATTCATAAAATACATTGGGTTAAAAAGAAAACCAAGTTGGGCAGCTAGGTGGCACAGTAGATAGAGCACCGGCCCTGGATTCAGGATGACCTGAGTTCAAATCCAGCTTCAGACATTTAACAATTACTAGCTGTGTGACCCTAGGCAAGTCACTTAACCCCAATTGCCTCACCAAAAAAGAAAACCAAGCATACTGAAATAGTTTTTAAAATATTTTTAAGTGTTCATAAAAAAAAGAAATCTGCTTTCCCCAAATTTAGATTACATGTCAGACTATGCCTATATTTCCTCTCTTCTGTCAAACACTTGAGGAGGGAATGGTCACTTTCCCCCAGGGTTCCCATTAGTTCTGTATCAGCAACTAGTTCCTCCTCATTAGTGAGAATCAGATCCATAATATAATTTATTCTTACTCATTCCTCCACCTTTTTTATCGTTTGTTTTATTTTTTATTTAGAATTTTCCCCAAGTTACATGTAAAAAAAAAATCACATTGATCTTTTCCCCCTGAAAGATTATACTCAGTTTTGCTGGGTAGGTGATTTTTGGTTGTAGTCCCAGTTCCTTTGCCCTATGGAATATCATATTCCATATCCTCTAGTCCTCTTTCTCTTTGACCTGGAAACAGATGTCTGATTGAAATCTGATTCTCTATGGTTGGAAGCTTGGTATGCCTGTGCCCTTCCTCCACTGGGTGGCTGCCACTCAAGTTTGCTTGCTGGTTCAAAACATGGGCCCCCTGCCCCAGTTCCAGCAGAGACAGTAGCTATTCCCTCCAACTGCTGGACCCCCTCACCAGTCCATGCGTCGAGTTCCAGAAGAAGCAGCTGAAGATTCTGAGGCTCTGGAGGTGGAGCCTGCCTGGGGCTGGTTCTATGCCACACTCCTTTCTCATCTTGAATAGGAGGTGATCCCAGTTGCCTAATTAAGCTGTCTTTGGCTGGAAAATAGTCTCACTCTGTTCTTTTGTGGGTTATGCTGCTCTGGGAGCTGTCTTATGGCATTATTTTTGGAGTGTGTGGAATGGGTTTGTTGGGAGTGGGGAGAGTCACAGACTTTTCTCTGCCATCTTGGCTCTACCTCCACCACCTTTTAAAGGATGAAATTATTAAGAAAAGTCAGAAAGTTATTAATTGCTCTTCTTTTGAATTAGGTCTGCCCAAATAAAGCATAGTTCAGTAACAAGTTTCATATCTCCAACTATCAATGATACCCCTAAGGTCAAATTTTTTTTTCCTTAGTTCCTCTCTCTTGTTGACTAAACTTGGAGCAGTTGTATATAGATATTTGAAATCAAGGATTATACTACTTCCTTTTTTGTTACAACTATTCTTTAATAATGGCTATTTAGAGGGAGTATTCTCCTCTAAGTGAAGAGGCAGTCCTTTTCAGGTTAAAGCCTTTTTGATTAGATTTGCAAGATGGAGACATTTTTATCAGCCATTGTTAGGCAAACATTACCTCTGACTGGAAATCATCATCCATATATTTTAAGCCTTGTTCAGAAAATCCCATTCTCAGATATCATCAGATATATCTCAGCCAGTTGTCCTCTTCCCATATCTGTTTTGGTTGGTTTTTTTGTTTGCTTATTTGTTTTATTTTGGTTTGTTTTGTTTTCAGTTTTTTGGCCATCCATGGGCAGTGGTGAAGAAAACACAACCTCTACAAGTCTTTAGTTTCTTGTTCAGGATTTCATAATCTTTGGTAATATTTTTTTAGGTTCCTTCTGGCACTATCATTTGTGTCCACATGAGTCACCAGAAAAGGGTAGTTAGCATCTATTTTGACAGGTCTTGGGGAATTCTCTGTTATATCTTAGATGCAAGTTCCAGAAAAACAATGGTCTTTTCTGTTTAATCAGTTTGAAAAATAGGTGCCTCAGTACCCCAGATCTGGGAGTCAACAACTAATCCTACTCCTCTTCTTTTGCCTGTTAATAGATTATAACGATTTGAATGATGCCACCTGTTGGAGACTTACTGTAGCAAGGCTCTGCCATAAGGAGAAGGTGTCTGAGGGCAAGACATGCGGCTCTTTGGCGACAGGAAGTGACATTTCCTTGTGGGAGGAAGAGGGGGCGAGGCTGACGCTCTCGTTCTCTTTCGCTAGGACTCTCTTGGAGAGTGGAGCAGAACTGTAGCTCCCCAAGGTAGATCGATGAATCTAGGTCTTTCTCTCTCTACCAAATTCTTATTCTCCTTAATAAATGTTTAAAAGTCTAAACTCTTGCTAAAGCTTATAATTTATTGGCGACCACTCATTAGATTTTAGATAGTATAGCTAGAATTTTAGCCCTTTACAAGATGATGTCACCTGATAGCTTTGCAGGACAAGCAACTACACTGGGGAGGCAGTGTGGTAGAAGGGAAAGAGGATTGAACTTGGTGTCCCATCCTGGGCAGATTTACTCCTGACTTATGCCTAGCCCCTGGGCTTCAATGACTGAAAGAGAGAGTGAGGCTGATGACTTTGTACAACTCTGCCTCACTTGAAAGTCAAAACATCACCCTCATAATGTCATTGGTCCTCTTCAAAATGAAGGGTGAACAACATGTACAAAGTGCTGTGTATGATGTTTAAAACCTAATGTGGGGGGGGGGGGGCGGCTAGGTGGCGCAGTGGATAAAGCACCGGCCCTGGATTCAGGAGTTCCTGAGTTCAAATCCGGCCTCAGACACTTGACACTTACTGGCTGTGTGACCCTGGGCAAGTCACTTAACCCCATTGCCCCATAAAAAAAAAAACCTAATGTGGGGCAGCTAGGTGGCGCAGTGGATAATAATTTACACAATTAGCTTCTTATTTGTTTCAAGTCTCTCTTCCCCTGTTTCTTCTCTTATAACCATCTCCCATGGAAACCAGAAGTATATAAAAAGAAAATATAAAAGTATATGTTTTGTAGAAAGTAAATAAAAAGTAATTTCAGGAGAGGAGAGAACTAATAATAAGATGATCAAAAAAGGCCCCAGGTAGGAAGAAGCTAGTACTTGAAGTCAGCCTTGAGGAAGGAAAGCATTCTGGGCATGAGGTGGGGTCAGTTTGTATAACACCCATGGGAGCAAAAGATGGAATGTTATATATGGGAAACAGCAAATAGGCCAGTTCATCTGGAACAAAGTGCATAAAAGAAAGCCATGTGCAATAAGGCAACAAAAATAGACTGGAACTAGATTATAAAGGACTTTAAAAGCCAAACACCAGAATTCATTATTTTTTCCTAGAGGCAAGAGCATGCTATTGGAGCTTACTAAGGAGGAGAGTGTTATGATCATATCTGTACAAGTCAATTTGAAAGCTATATGGAGAATGGCTTTGGAGTGGGAAGAGACTACAGGCTGGAAGGCCAAATTATGAGACTATTTCAATGGTCTAGATAAGAAAGCAAGGAGTACATTAACTAAGGTGGCAAAGAGAAAGGGATAAATATGGGATATATTACAGAAATAGAATTGAAAAAACTTGGACACTTATTTGGTTGAGATATGAGAGAAAAAGAGATTTGATGACTCCAAGATTATATAATTGTGTGACTAAAAGGATGGTGGTATCTCAATTAAAATATATAGGTTAAGAAGAGACCAGTGTTTTGGGGGAAGCATGAGTTCTGTTTTTAATACAAATGAATGAATAGAAAGCATTCAATTTAGCACTTGTGCAAAGTTGGACTGTATGGGTATCCAGAGAAGACTAACACCTTTGGTGAACCCTTTTCAGGACTGCTCATCCACCTCTGATGTTCAACTGACGCTAAACTATAGCATGTACAGCAGCCACATCCTACTAAAACCATCTAGGCAGATGGGTTAAACCATGTTGAGGGCAACTGACAGGCCTCAAACCCATGGGTGAGGTAGGGGGGTGTCTACCTCAAGCATATGAAGATTTCTCCTGGCAGAATGAGCAGAGGAGAATAACTTATTCCTATAGCCATGAAGGCAGCTAAAGTAGGGACACCAAAGGTACTACAGTCATCCACCGCATCCTGGGCAGATTTACTCCTGACTTATGCCTAGCCCCTGGGCTTCAATGACTGAAAGAGAGAGTGAGGCTGATGACTTTGTACAACTCTGCCTCACTTGAAAGTCAAAACATCACCCTCATAATGTCATTGGTCCTCTTCAAAATGAAGGGTGAACAACATGTACAAAGTGCTGTGTATGATGTTTAAAACCTAATGTGGGGGGGGGGGGCGGCTAGGTGGCGCAGTGGATAAAGCACCGGCCCTGGATTCAGGAGTTCCTGAGTTCAAATCCGGCCTCAGACACTTGACACTTACTGGCTGTGTGACCCTGGGCAAGTCACTTAACCCCATTGCCCCATAAAAAAAAAACCTAATGTGGGGCAGCTAGGTGGCGCAGTGGATAAAGCGCCGGCCTTGGATTCAGGAGGACCTGAGTTCAAATTTGACCTCAGACACTTGGCACTTACTAGCTGTGTGACCTCGGGCAAGTCACTTAACCCTCATTGCCCCACCAAAAAACAAACAAACAAACAAACAAAAAAAAACCTAATGTGTGTGTCCTTACCTGCCCCCCCCCCCAGTGTGTGGGGGGACTAGTTAAGATTTACTTATAAATTCAGCAACAGTTTAGGCTTTTAAACATTTACTAAAGTATATTAGAAGTTAGGAGAGAAAAAGAGAGAGAGAGAGAGCACATGTCTCTGAAAGAATGGAAAAACCCTAGCTCGGATCTATGCTAGAGAGAAAGCCCGTGCACCTAGCCACTCATGCTTCCCAAAAAAACAGTCTCAGTCAGTTCCCCTGGAAGCCCCCTGTCCAACAGGAAGAGGGGCGGTCCCCACAGCTCCAAGCTAATGGGCTGGTAGCATTTAAGTCCATTGATTGACATGACTTAAAGGCTGTCCATGAACTTCCAGGATGCCAGGATGACCTTAGAAAGGTCGATTTCTTTCTTGGCAGGGGGCAGGGCCCCTGGTTCTCACATGTGCTAAGCACTGGGGCAACACAGAAAAGCAAGACGGTTCCTGATTTCAACAAGCTCACATTCAATTAAAGCTAGTCAACATGGGGCAGCTAGGTGGCGCAGTGGATAAAGCACCAGCCCTGGATTCAGGAGGACCTGGATTCAAATCCAGTCTCAGACACTTGACACTTACTAGCTGTGTGACCCTGGGCAAGTCACTTAGCCCTCATTACTCCTCAAAAAAAAGAAAAAAGAAAAGAAAAGCTAGACAACATATAGAGCAAGTTTTAGCTGCAGATGAAAAGGCTTCATAGGTTCATGGCTTGTATCAGCAAAACAAATGATATGCATCTAATTTAATGTCATTTCCATTGATAAAATCATATCTGTTTTCTGATGATGAAACAACTGACTGTATCAATTCTGATGTTGAACCATTTGAATTTGGTGTTGAGAACGTTCTTTTCTGGGTAGCTGCTGAGAATGTAGGAGTTGCAGGAGGTTTTAGAATTACATGGGCTGAAGCTATAAGTACAGGTTGCAATCTAGATCTTTGGAAAGAATATTCACATTATGAGATTAAAGTATTGGGAAATCTAAGATAGGAAGAAGACTCGAGTTTATCAACACCACCATGTCCACGAAACCAAGAGAAAATAAAGGCTTTTCATGAAATTACTTCAGCAGTGGTTGTTGCAGGTGGTGGGGATGGGGGTGAGAAAAACCATGCCTCAGGTATTTCTTGTTGTACAGCACTCTCTAGTGGACAGAGAAAGCTTTATTCCCTTCCCGGGCACTGCTTTAGTTTAGAGCACAGATCATTGATAAGGAAAATTAAAGTTCACATTTAGGTAGCATTGTGTTGTTTGCAAGATCTTTTATCAAAACAACCTTGTGATATGGAGAAGTGTAAATATTATCCTGATTTTACATTTGAGGAATCAACATCATTATTGTCATCATAAATCAACTTATAGAGCACTCTAGTCTTTAAATTGAATTTATAAAGGTAGATAGTACAAAAATGATATCTGTTTTACAAATGAGGCCTAATACTGGGCACGGCATTATGGAGAATGCAAAAAAAGTACAAGACATTGTTGCTCTCCTCAGGAAGTCTAAAAATTGAGTTGGTGATATAAGACATAGACATAAAAAGAAAGTCCATAATATAAAATCATAGGAGTGTGCATATATGTGTGTGCAGATAATGTGTTATTTTATGTCTTTTTAAAGTTTTTATATTTGAAGTAAATTTTAGTGTCAATTTAAAATTGTTTAATTTCATTAATTTGGTGAACAAAGATAATGTTATTTGAAAATGAATGTCTAATAAATGTTTGCCCTTAAAATATTTAAAATAAGATTCCCTGGGTGTGAACTCTGAGGAAGTGTTCAGAGCATTTCATTGCCAAGAAGGAAGGAGGAGGGGGCAGCTAGGTGGTGCACTGGATAAAGCACCGGTCCTAGATTCAGGAGTACCTGAGTTCAAATCCAGCCTCAGACACTTGACACTTAATAGCTATGTGACCCTGGGCAAGCCACTTAACCCCCATGGCCCTGCAAAAAAAAAAAAAAAGAAGGAAGGAGGAAGACTCATCACCTTAGAATAGTCAAGTTAACTTGGTTCCTTCATCATCTAGCCCATTCTTGTGCCCTTCTAATTAAGGAACTCCCTTGAATTCTTTTTTTTTTTTTTTTTGGTGAGGCAATTGGGGTTAAGTGACTTGCCTAGGGTCACACAGCTAGTAAGTGTTAAGTGTCTGAGGCCGGATTTGAACTCAGGTCCTCCTGAAATCCAGGGCCAGTGCTCTATCCACTGTACCACCTAGCTGCCCCCTCCCTTGAATTCTTTAACTTTTCAAACATTCCCTATACCTTTTCAACCTAATGGAAACATGGTTTTCCCCAAAGTAAATATCTTTTGCATCTCTTTCCAATAGGAGATAAACACTCCTTTCTCAATTCCTGGTTCATAGGGTCAGGAGAAAGGGTAATTCTAGACCATTTCTGCACCTCCACCTTTCAAAAAACACTTCTCTTTTTAAAATTTTTCTTTTTATCGATTAACAAAAATCTTTCTCTCCCTCCCACTTCCCTTTCCCATTGGAAATAATACCAACACAATCCTTATAACAAATATGAATAGTCAACAAAATTCCTAAATTGGTCACTTCCAAAAAATACCATTCCTCTTTCTAGAGCCATACTTATATTATCCAGATGTCACAAAAATCAAGCTCATTTAATAAATTAAAAGATTCATGGTACATCATCCTGGTGTTAAGGGCTAAAATTCTAGCTAAACTGTCTAAAATATCTAGTGAGTGGTCGCCAATAAATTATAAGCTTTAGCAAGAGTTAGACTTTTAAGCATTTATTAAGGAGAATAAGAATTTGATAAAGAGAGAAGAAAGGCCTAGATTCCTATCTATTAAAGGGAGAGCACATTTCTAGCTCCACTCTCCACCAGAGTCCAGAGGAAAAAGAGTCAGACCGAGCGCTACTTTCTTCCTTCTTCCTTCTACCCAACGTCACTTCCTGATGCCAAAGAAAAGACTCCTGGTCTTGCCCTCAAAGACCTTCACTTCATGGGTGGAACGCTTCTACAGTAAGTCTCCAGCAGGTGGTGACATTCCAATCGTTACACTGGTCAGGCACTCACTGCTGCTCAACATGCCCACTCTTCATTCCATTCCTTGCATTGACTCTGCTAGTCTTTTCCTTTTCTCCACTTGCCACTGTAATACCCACTCCAAAGGCTGGCAGAAGATGGAGGGTGGAGTGGACAAAGTACAAGCTCTTTGGTCTGAGGCTACTTCTGGCTCCCAGTGCCTTTGGGGAAGGTGACAAAACCCCTTACCTGAGGAAAAAAGGAAGAGCTTGACTTTGATGAAAGCAAAAAGCAAAGGGAGGGGGCAGCTAGGTGGTGCAGTAGGGGAAGCTAGGTGGCGCAGTGGATAGAACACCGGCCCTGGAGTCAGGAGGACCTGAGTTCAAATCCAACCTCAGACACTTAACACTTACTAGCTGTGTGACCCTGGGCAAGTCACTTAACCCCAATTGCCTCACTAAAAAAAAAAAAAAAAAAGCAAAGGGAGTAGTGGAAGCAGGGGAAGCAAAAACAGAGGATTTGCTGTCATGAGGAATAGAGGGGACTTTGCCAGCAGTCATAGGAACTTTGCTGAGCCAGGACGGTATGGCCCAAATATGCATGAGCTGTGCTCAGGGCCAGCGATCTTCATTTTCCCTTTCCCTTTCCTTTTCTTTCCTTGAAGGAAGAGTCTACTTTCTTTGAGCTGAATGCTTCCTTTCCTCAACGATAGAGAGGCAAACCCTTATGGTTTTATATGCTTACTTTGTTTCTTAAACCATTAAGTAAGGTAAAAGCTATCAAATCAACTATTAATCAAACAATTGATAGAATCGATGTGCTATTGCTTGCATACAGCATTGGGGAGAGGGAGGACGTTAAAGATTTAAACCTACTGTATCTGCCAGAGTGAGATTTCTTTGGGCAGGGCGGGGCAAAGGGGGTTAAGTGACTTGCCCAGAGTTACATGGCTAGTAAGTGTCAAGTGTCTGAGGTCAGATTTGAACTCAGGTCCTCCTGAATCCAGGGCCAGTGCTTTACCCACTGTGCCACCTAGCTGCCCCCCAGAGTAAGATTTCTGTATTCAAAATAGTATCATCAGGGTGAAGGGACAAGTAACTGGGGGTGGGAAGATCAGGAAAAGGCCTCCTGTAGAAGCACTTGATCTGGGCTTCAAAGGGCACTAAAGATGGTAAGGGGTAGAGAAAAGGAGGGAGTAAATACATTCTAAGCATGGGGAACAATGTATGAAAAGGTTTGAAGACTGGAGATGTAAGTCCTTCTAATGGTGTTGAACTCATCCCATATGAAGATAGATTGGACAAACTTGTTGTACAGGAAGTAACAAGTAGGTCAATTTGCTGGAACAGAATTTGTGAAGAGGAGCAATGGATTGAAAATGTGGAAAGGTAAGCCAGAATCAGCTTATGATGACCTTTAAATGACAAATAAAGTTGTTTGTATTCTATCCTTAGAGTCAATGGGGAGCCACTGAAACTCCTTGAGCGGATGAGTGACATGATCAGACATCTAATTTAAGAATATCAATTTGATCAGACATGTTGAAGAACCAGGAGGTAGCAGGGTCACAAAAACCCAGAGAGGAGAAAATATCCAGGAGTCAGTAAATGATTCAAAGGTCAAGAAAGATAAGGATTGAGAAAAGGACATCAAATTTGGCCATTAAGTAATCACTGGTCACTTTTCAATTAAGCAATGAGACTGGGAGCCAGATTTCTAGAGTGTGAGCTGTGAGAAGGAAAGTAAAGGAAGTGAATACAGATGAATTTCCACAGGGGTTCTTAACCTGGGGTCCATTGACCTGTAGATTGATTTCAGGGGATCTGTGAACTTGGATACTTAGAAAGAATCACATCTTTTTTTTCACCAACATCTAACTGAAATTTAACATTTCCTTCATTATGAATGTAGACAGGAAGCCATTCTTCTGAGACGTCCACGGGCTTTACCAGACTGCCAAAGAGGCAGTAGACACAGGAAAGGCTAAGAGGCCCTGGTCTAGGAGTCTGGCAATGGAAGGTAGCAGAGATGGAGGATTGTAGCTTGAGGGGAAGGACATTTATAGTGTAACGTGTGGTACAATATTCACCTGAAATTTGGTTTTGGCTCCTATATACGGTCAGTCATGTAGATAGAAACAAAATCCAATGAATGCTTTTTATAAACATTTTTTATAACTCATATCCGAGTTAGCCACCAGTGGGCGCTCTAGTAGAGCTGTCTCTGACTCAGGATTGCTGGCCAGGTTTGCAATGCAAATACTCATTGTTATTGTCCTCAAAACCCCTATGGTGTTAAGGGATTTTGTTGCTGCCCCTTTCTCTAGCCAAGAGTTGTTATTCCTCGGCTGTGCCCATTAATTCCATCTGGTACCCCCAGTTTCTGCTGGTCCCTTTAATGCCAGCCTCTTCTATGTCACACCCAGGGCCTCCCTGATCCCGGCTTGCTCCCGTCAATATCTCTGTACCTACAACAATCCAATCAGCCCCTCCTGAACAGACTCTGCCCTCCCTAGGAAGACAAATAAACCTCTGAGCTGTTCTGATAGTGGCACTGACATGACAGCTGAGCAGAGCAGGCTGCTGTGAAAGCAAGAGTCAGGAGTCTGAGACCATCGTGGGCCCCCTCTTCCTGTCATGGCTGAAGACCCTTGTACCTGGCAGAAACAGAGGATGTGCCACCATGAGGAACAGAGGGGAGTTCACCAGCAGTCATGAAAACTTTGCTGTGCCAATGTGGTGTGGACCAAATATGCACGAGCCACGCCCAGGGCTATGTTCTCTTACCCTTCCCTTCTTTCTCCTGGAAGGAAGACTAGAACTCCATTCTGGCAGCATCCTTGTCTGTATTCTGCCCTGACCCCTGCCAAATCTGACAGATTTAACCCTAAATACTCTGCCCAGCTTTCAAGGTGGCTGTTCCTGCTTCAGTGTGAGGGGGTGGGTAGGTATCTAGTTTGGAGGGGTCAGTCCTGACTCTACAAGGGGCTGTCAGCTGCTCTATTTCTCTTCCCTTTCAGCACTGACTAGCTTGTCTAATTGTTCTGCAAAGCCCCTTTAGTCCCAGGGATGGGGGCCTGGCATATATTAACAGACAAAACCCAGTAACTCATGAATCTTTCTTCCCTTTCTTTCTCAGCTTATTCATTCTCATCTGTATGTGAACAAATATTCAAATACTTATCTAGTCATAGTCAATGGTATACAGTTCTGGTTCTGCATTTTTCACTGTTTCTTACCTTACATTTCTTTCCATGTTTCTTGAAGTCAATTCTTTTTTTCCTTTTCCTTTTCTTTTTTGCGGGGCAATGAGGGTTAAGTGACTTGCCCAGGGTCACACAGCTAGTGTCAAGTGTCTGAGTCTGGATTTGAACTCAGGTCCTCCTGAATCCAGGGCCAGTGCTTTATCCACTGCACTACCTAGCTGCCCCCTCCATGTTTCTTTTTTGGTTTTTGGTTTTGGTTTGGTTTGGTTTGGTTTTTGGTTTGTTTTTTTTTGCAGGGCAATGGGGATTAAGTGACTTGCCCAGGGTCACACAGTTAGTAAGTGTCGAGTGTCTAAGGCCGGATTTGAACTCAGGTCCTCCTGAATCCAGGGCCGGTGCTTTATCCACTGTGCCACCTAGCTGCCCCCTCCATGTTTCTTAATATTCCTCATTTAAAAAAAAATCTTAATGGCAATATAGTATTCCATTACATTGACAGTTTGTTCTTTCATTCCCTGAACCATTTAGTATTTGGGTTATTTCTAGGTAATAAAATAATTTTATGTTTCTTTACAAATTATTTTACAAAACATTTAACTTATGCTTTACAAAAAAATTGTAAAACATAAAAATAGTCTAGAATATGCAAAAATGCAAATTAGCTTACAATATATTATTTTACAAATAATGTGATTGGTAATACATTTGTAAAATAGTTGTTTTATCCTTCAGCTACATTCCCAGACTGGGGATTTCTGAGTCAGAGAGTACTGAGAGGGAGAGTAGCATAATGGATATTATGCTGGACTTGGAATCAAGGAAACCTGCATTCAAATTCTGCCTCTAACACACTATCTGACCACCAGCAAATAATTTGGCCTCTCTGATTCTGTTTCCTTATCCGTAAAAAGGAAATAATGTGTGTAATATTTCCCTTGTAGGGTTTTGTTTGTTTGTTTGTTTGTTTCAGTGAGGCAATTGGGGTTAAGTGACTTGCCCAGGGTCACACAGCTAGTGTTAAGTGTCTGAGGTCAGATTTGAACTCAGGTACTCCTGACTCCAAGGCCTGTGCTCTATCCACTGCACCATCTAGCTGCCCGCCTTGTAGGGTTTTATGCCACTCAAAGAATAAAGTGTTCCAGAAGTCTTAGTGCAGATTTAAGCTATTAAAATTTAAATAAAATAACTATTAAAGCTTAAACCTATACTAAGACTTTTGGGACAACCTGTATACAGAGTGTACATAAGGTATTTTGCAAATCTTATCATTATCAAATAGTTTTCCAAAAGACAGCACAGATATTTATTTAGAACCATTTTTGGAAACAGCCCATAGATTTTGATGTATTTATTCTTTCATTGTTACTTGTCATTGTTTTTCTGATTTTCCTCTTTGAATTACCTTTTTTCAGTTGTTATGTACTTAAAACATCTAACCATGCTTTAGCGCAGGGACTAACCTTTTTGTGTGTTATGGCTCCCTGAGCAGCCTGGTGGAGCCTATAGATCCCTTCTAAGGAAAATGTTTTTAAACGCACAAAAACAAATATAGAATTATAAAGGAAATTAAATTGAAATAGTTATCAAAAAAATCAAGGTCAGAAATCCAGGTTAGAAAACTGGAGTCTTGGGGAAGCTAGGTGGTGCAGTGGAGTCAGGAAGACCTGAGTTCAAATCCAGCCTCAGACACTTGACACTTACTAGTTGTGTGACCCTGGGTAAGTCACTTAACCCTCATTGCCCTGCAAAAAACCAAAACAAAACAAATTTAATCAGAGCTTCCTTGTCTATGTATACAATTTTTGCAAATGGTACATATACACTTAAAACTAAAGTGTTTTTCCACGTTTCTGTCTTTAGACATAAGAATTCTTTTTTATCCAGTAAACTTGTCTGACATTTCATGCCTTTTTTGATTGATTTGTCATATCTTCATAAGTGTGGACATTCCATATTATTAAATAATTAAGAAATACACACATAGAAACTGTGGTTCCTATTCAGATTTTCGGCTTTTCTGCTTACCTTGTTATTTGGGGGTAAAAAAACTTCACATTGTAGATTAAAAAAACCAAAACTTACCATTCCTTTTGCCTTAATCTAATACTCTTTTTTTAAAGTTTTTTTTTCCCTTAAATTTTCCATTTTGATCTGCTGTAATCATTGGGCACCTCATGATAAATTATAGAAAAGCTTATATAGTCTTAGTCTTCATATATTTTTGTTTTAGATGTGTGTCCTCTAGGCAACTAATCAATGAATCTATAGTATTTAGTGTTACATTCCTCAGATTGGCTTTATTCTTCTCTCCAAGATTCTAATCCTTATCCACTAGCTCCAAGCCATAGTTTTTTGTTTTTGTTTGTTTGTTTGTTTGTTTTTGACTAGTTCACAAGGCTTTTCTGCAATCAAGGTTGACTTCAGCAACTCTGGGACACAGGCCCTGGGCATACTTGTAACTCCAGTCCCAAAGACCATTGACAAGGCACTCCCTCTTTATTGGTGGAGATCATCATCCTGTGCCTGCATGAAGGGCCACACGGATTTCCTGAGAGCAGGGCTTGAGTTCTTCTCAAGCTGGTCTTGGAATCTTCTTGGTGTTTTCTTAGTTTTACTGAGTCTCTTTGGACTTCAGGCACTTCTGGCTTCCAGCTCTGAGAGACAGTATGGAAGATGCCAACACCACTTCATGTTACTGAATGAAAAGGCACTGGAGAGAAGCTGCTGGGAGAAGAGCTGGCAGTCTCCATGATGACCCTGCTTTCAGCTTGGTACACCAAAGACTGGGCAGTTGCCCTTTAGGTGAGATCTAGCATTCTCCTGGTTGAGCTGAGTTATCATTTCCAGTGGGAGAGGTCCTTCACTTTGCATTGCTGGTATGTATTCTCCTATGAATATCTTCTCTGGTTTCTGTTTTGTTACCAATTTGGATAAATGGTCTTCTTCCTTTCTCATCTCTGCCTCCCAGCTTCCCTGACTTCCTGCCTGCAAAAAGCCTTTCCCAGTCCTTCTTAATCTTTGTGCCTTCCATTTGAGATGAACCCAATTTATCTCATGCCTATTTTGTTTGTGCATGGTTGTTTGCATGTTTTCTCCCCCATTAGCTATGAACTCTTTGAGAGCCAGGGATGCATTTTTGCCTTTATTTGTATTCCCAGTGTTTAGCACAGTGCTTGGCAATCAGCACTTAAATGCTCCTTGACTAATTGGCGTATGATGTAGTTGGGGTCAAAGGACACATCCCAAATACTATGTAAGATGGTAAATACCAGATAATAAATCCTATGAGAATTTAGAGGGGGTACTGAAAACCAAAGGTCTGAGAGATGCAGTTAACTGGATTTTTAGGAGGAACTTCAAAATCTATGTAATGGCTAGTATGTATGTAGTGCTTTAAAGTCTGGAAAGCACTTTACATAAATGATCTCATTTGATCCTTACAACAGCCTTAGGAAGTGGGTGTTACTATAACCCTCATTTTACAGATGAGGAAACAGACATACAGAGGTTAAGTGACTTGCCTACAGATACTAAGTGTTCAGGTCTTCTGACTCCAAGCCCTGTGCCCTTTCACTATATATTCAGCCAGATATCTGTATCTGAACTCGTTTTGCATTACCACCTTCCTGTCTGAAAACTCCAGCTAGATGTCATTCTGTAACTCAGCACATCCAAAATTGAACTTAGCATCTCCTCCTCCATGATCCCCGCCCCCCCCCCCCATCCACCCATGAACCAGCTCTCTTTCCAATTTCCCTATTTCTAATGATGGTGCCACCATCTTCCCCATCACCCTGGTTCAAAACCTCCTCAGGATCACATTGAGAGTAAGAAGGGGCCTTACATTCAAGATTCCTTTTTCCCCCCATCTGATCATCTGACAATTTTTTTCCCCTTTTCCACAATGCCTCATATCTAGTCCAAAGGAATGGATGTACCAGACTTTGGGAGGCAGGAAGACCTGGGACCTGGCTTGAAAATACTTCCTCAGAAACTTAATGCCTGTGAAATCCTAGACAAGGTACTTGGCCTGCCTCAGCTGGTAAAATGGACATATTAAAAACAACTACCTACCCTGTCAACTCAGGGTGGTCCTGAGGCTAAACCAGGCTAATATATATGTAAACAATATGCAGACAATAAAGTGATGTCTAAATGTCAGCTATTTGTAAAAGGCCAGCCATTGGTAAAGTATCTTACATATAAAGAGATAACATATAAAATGTTATATTTATCAACCCCTTTTCTTCATTAATTCTGCTATCATCCTAGTCAAGACCCCAAATTCCATTTATCTAGATAATTGTAATAGCCTCTTGTTTTGTTTTGTTTTTGTTTGTTTGTGGGGCAATGAGGGTTAAGTGACTTGCCAGGGTCACACAGCTAGTAAGTGTCTGAGGGTAGATTTGAACTCAGGTCCTCCTGAATCCAGGGCCGATGCTATATCCACTGCACCACCTAGTTGCACCCCAGTAATAGCCTCTTAAATGGCCTCTCCTCTCTCCCATCCTTCCTTCACACAACTGCCAAATTAAAGTGTTATTATAGGAATGATCCTGTCAGTAGCCTGATTTAAACTTCTAGCTGTCCTTCATTGCCCATAAGCTAAAATACAAACTCTTGACCTGGCCCTTAAATAAGGTCCTACCCTATGTGGCCCCAGACTACTTTTCTACCCTCATTTCATTGTTTTCCTCTTTATACGACTCTTCCAAGCAAACTGGACAATTTGCTGTTCCCAGATATCATCCCACTCATTCTGCAGGATACTCATGGATGTCTTTCTCCTATATCTGGAATATGTTACCTCCATATCTCCATCCATTGAAATCCTTCTTTCTTCAGGGGTCCCTTCACCTCATTAGATCATAAATATCCTAGGAGTATGAACAGACTCTTTTTCACTTTTGTATTCACACTAATTTACACATAGTAGGTATTTCATAAAAGTTTCTTGTTTAATATTGAGGTTAAGGTGGTCTCACCAATCTAGAAATTTTTTGAGGATAAGCCACATGGATTATATATCTTCCTTCTAAAGACTAGTCTAGATAAGTTTGGAGAGGCTCATCATGAGAGGGTTAGCTTCTAAGTGATAAATTATTTTGGTTATATTCCCAAAGAATGTTTCCGTTTACGAAGAAGGGATCATAGTTTGCATAACTGCAAAGGATATCCTTACCAATGACATCTCAGATCTTTGAAAGCGTTTAACAGTAGCTGAACATGCTACAAGAATAAATGTTATAGGGCAGCTAGATGACGTAATGGATAAAGCACCAGCCCTGGATTCAGGAGGACCTGAGTTCAAATCCGGCCTCAGACACTTGACAGTTACTAGCTGTGTGACCCTGGGCAAGTCACTTAACCCCCATTGCCCTGCCCCCTGCAAAAAAGAATAAATGTTTGATAGATCAAACACTAAGCTAGAAAGACTAAACATACATTTATGAGTTAATTGCTATAATCAAACAAAACTTGAAACAAAGTTAATCTGTAAGCAGGACCAAATCCAAGAATTTTGAAAGAACAGAGGCTTTGGTGAATTTTGTTTTCAAATAATTTTTTAAAACTGTTTATAGTAATATTGAAATGATGGTCCTTCTCTCCAGGTGGATATGGTAGTTAGGGAAAAGGAAGGGATGGTGATCTTTTCCAAGAATCAAACAGCTAGTTTAGATAGATGTGAAGTGACCAAAACTCACCAGATTTCTAGCTTCCTATTTTCCTCAGATTTTCTAAAGTGGACCAAAATGAACTCCTCCTAAGGCACTGAAGCAAGGCAGAACCAAATATTAATTCAAGGGTGCTGGGAAGGGACATTCTAGGGGAAAGCTTGAGATAGAGGAGGATTATTTTCCCAAGGCTCACTGGGCTACTGACTTCTCTATGTTGTGCTTTATCCATTGGTGATCTCAGCCACTCCCAAGGTTGAAATATAACTTTTATGCAGATGTTTCCTAAATATACACTACTAAAACCGCATTTTGGGTCCTTACTACTTTTTTTTTTTTTTTTTAGTGAGGCAATTGGGGTTAAGTGACTTGCCCAGGGTCACACAGCTAGTAAGTGTCAAGTGTCTGAGGCCGGATTTGAACTCAGGTACTCCTGAATCCAGGGCCGGTGCTTTAACCACTGCGCCATCTAGCTGCCCCGTCCTCACTACTTTTTGTCTGAACTAGTTATTCTTCTCCTAAAATGTAAAATATTCCTTTAAAGGATTTCAAAACATTAACAAACATATAAAGAATTGCTCCGAATCACAAATAAGACAAATGTAAATCAAAAGTTTCCCCTACCAATCAGGAAATTGAATAAGCTGACAAAAGATAGAAATCATCAGTGCTGGAAAGGAAGGGCTGTGAAAATTCATTAATAATAAACTTTAATTAAAATTAATAAACTGTTAGTAGAGCTCAGAATTGGTCTACTTATTCTGGAAAGCAATTTGAAATTATCCTGAGAAAGCAACTAAAATGTCGAGACTTTGACTCAGATTGCATTGCTACACATAAGATATTTCAAGGACATCAAAGATAAAAATAGGTAGCATACACCCCAAACTATTTAGAGCAGAATTTTTTTATTTTTGGTAGCAAAGAGTTAGGAAAAAAGTGTATAGAAGCTTACTAATTGAGAAATAGCAAAATAAATTGTGGTATATGAATGTAACAGAATGTTACTGTGCTATAAGGAATGATGAATATGAAGACTTATATTAGAACAGATTCAGAGTAAAGCAGAACCAGGAAAACAATATACATAATGACAATAATATAAAACAGAAGAACAAATGAAATTCAACAGTGTGTTATAATGATCAATCCTGGACTTGGAGAAGGGTGAAGAAAAGGCACTCCTTCCCTTCTTTGCAAAGGTGGGAGACTGGTTGTAGACTATCACATATATTGTCAGGCATTGTTGATGTATTGGTTTTGCTGACTTGATTTTTTAATTTATGTTTGTTTTTGTTACTTGAAATGATTCTCTGGGTAGATGACAGAGAAGAGATATATTTGGAAATGAAGACAATGTGAAAAAGATATTAATGGAAATAAGATTTAAAAAACTATTCCTCATGCTATATCACCCTTTCAACACTAAATTTTTAAGTGGTCCATGCTCACTATTTCCATTTCTTTGCTATCTTCATTTACTTTTTTAACATGTTAACAGTCTGGCTTCCATTTCTACCACACTACTGACTAGTCTGAGGTTATGGATGACTTCCTGATGGCTAGACACTTTTCTGCCTTCATTTTGCTTGCCTTTTTGCATCATTTAATATTACTTACGGGTCTCTCTCTCTCCTTGATATGCTTCTTCCTCGATTTCTTTTTTTAAAAAGTGATGTCTTTTGTTTGTACATTACATTAATTTTTTAGTATCTGGGAAGCTAGGTGGTGCAGTGGATAGAGCACTGACCCTGGATTCAGGAGGACCTAAGTTCAAATCCAGCCTCAGACACTTAACACTTACTAGCTTTGTGACCCTGGGCAAGTCACTTAACCCCAATTGCCCTGCCAAAAAAACAATTTTTTTAGTATCTTTCCTCGACCCAACAAACCATCTCTTATAACAAAATCCTAAAAAGAAAAAAGGCAGTTCAGCAAAATTTGTTAACGTATCTACCATGCCTGACGTATCCCTTATGTCACATCCTTAGTCCCAATCTCTTCAATGAAGTCTCCCTCCATTTCTATACTCATTGTTTCCTGATTTTCCTCTTACTTATCCTTATTTTCCTTTTTACTTGCTCTTCATGCCTCTAAGTGTAGCTATCTCCCTGGGTTCTAGCTCTGATCCTCTTTTCTCTAGTCTCTTTCTTGGCCCTGGCTTCAATCAGTATAGGTATTTAGAAGATTCCCATATTTTTATCTCTAGCCCTGATCTCTCCCTTGAGCTCCAATCTCAAATTCCCAATTACTTTTCAGACACATCTGTCTGGATATTATCCATTGACACCTCTCAATCAACATGTGCAATGAACCTAGTTCTTTTCCTTCCATCAAATTTGCCCTCCCCCGACCCAATTTTTTCTAATTTCCCCCATTTTATTAATGGATCCACTTGTCATTTTCTCAGAATCAAAACTTTACTACCATTTTTGACTCTTCCCTTCTCCCTCATATACAATCAGTTGTGAAGTCCTGTTGATTCTACCTCCTCAATATTAATTCATTCTCACCCTAATTTTTACCTCCTTGCTCAATTTTTATTTCTCAAAAAAACTTTTCTTGATCACACCACTTGCTAATTATTGATTTTTTCCCTCCATTCCCCTTTCTCTCTCCCATCTTCTCATAGCATTTCAATTTGTAATTCTCTAATGAACTTATCCATGTAATAATGTATATTAGGCAGCTAAGTGGTACAGTGAATAGAGTAATAGGCCCGGAATCAGGAAGACTGAGTTCAAATTCGACCTTGGAGACTTAACTAGCTGTGTGACTCTGGGCATGTCACTTAGCCTGTTTGCTGGTTTCCTCAACTATAATAAAATAAGGATAACAACAATACTTATATCACAGTTTTTCTGAGTACCAAATAAGATTATATTTATAAAATGTTCAGCAGTGACTGGACTTCTCTATTATATCTATATAGCTTAGTGTCTCTCCCTCTTCCCCCACCTCCACCCCAGACTGTTAGCTCCTTGGAATTATGAATTGTTTATTATCTAAACTTGATCTCTCTTCCAGCTCCCAGTATAGTGCTGGGTATATACTTAATAAATGTCAGTGTTGATGATGATGGACTATTTTAATAGTTTCCTAATAGTTCTCCTTGCCTACAGTCTTTCTCCTCTCACAAACCATAATTCACTGTATTACCAAAACTACAAACTACCCTCTCTTTATGCAAGCCCTGATCTCATTACTCCCCAGATAAAAACCTTTTATTGGTTCCTCATTACCTACAGCATAAAAAATTAATTCTTTTTTTTTTTTTTGGTGGTGGTGGGGGAATCAATTCTTCTGGTATCGGAAAGAATGTAAACATCTTTAAGGGCAGGGACCATTTTGTTTTTCTCTTTAAATCTGCAGCATATGGTTTGGTCCTTTGTACTTAAAAGGTGTTTGTCAAATGCTGAATAAATGCAATGCCTTCCACAACCTCAGTCAGACCCTCTTTTGCAAATGTATTTCGTGCTATTCCCCTTCACATATTCAGTATTATGATCCAACTGGACTGGCAGCCATTTTTGGAACTCCAAGCATTTGCACATTATGATACCCTTCCATATCTTTGTTCAAATGTATCCCTTCCTTTAAAGTTCAGCTCAGGTATAACTATAGTCATGACATTCCCTGATTGCTTCCATTCTCCCAGCCCCCGCCCCCAATATCTTCTGCAGCAGTTTCTGCATAATCATGAGAGAAAAGATTATATCTGGACTCTTCTCAGAGCCCTAAAGGCAGAGTGGGTCTGGTTTCAGGCCCTATAGCTTTGTTACACACATACCCCCAACCTCTCAGCAGGGGACTGCCCAGCTCGTGGGGCTCTGGGGAGTTGAGGTTCCTGGGCCTTGGGCCTGAGCAGGGCTTGGAGCAGGGTCTAGGTTTTATAGGAATCAGGCTGGCCTTCGAGTTTACTTTGAAGTACCCAAGGTGGTCCCCACGTGACTCAGAGTTCAAGCCCCGACTTGGGTTTTGTTTTGTTTTTGACAGGTTATGTTTATATAAGCATTGTTCTAAGGAGTAACTGACCTTCTTACCCATAATAAGATTAAGGCCAGTCAATGTAATTTGTACAATCTGATTGGCCAACTGGTACTGCCTACTTGGATTCTTTGAGCTGTGTTTCTAACAATCATACTATAGCTTATTTGTGTAAGCACATTATTCTCCTTACTAACTTGTAAATTCCTTAAATTACAAATTGTAAGGGCAGCAACAGGTTTTTTTCATCTTTGTATTTCCAAGGCCTAGTGTGGGAGATGAATCAATATCTACCATAAGCTAAAGTATAGGGATTGAGGAGCTAATTTTTAAGAAGGAAAAGGACAGCTCTGGCTTTTCATGGTGGCGGAGAAAAAGCCCTTCTTATTTTGACTCACCCCTGTGGGATGAGTGATCCATTGGGAAGGGAATAGACTTCCCTTCTTTTGAAGGATGGGGATAAACACATTTTTTAGGCAGGAGGAGGATAGAAGACCAACACTGACATTACAGGATGAATGAGGCTCACTGGAATCAACCCATCTTAAGTCTGACATGTCCTAAAGACTAGGTATCCAATGCTTAATATGTGGTGGGGTTTTTTGGTGGTAAATCCAAATGGAATGTGAGCCCAACCCCTGATTGTAGACCAATACTTTTTGATTACCCCTTCCCCCAAGACACCTGATCCTGGACCTGTAGGCAGCTGAACAGCAAATTCATCTGACCAATGGCCTGAATACTAACCGGGAATTATGATATAATTATTTTCATCTTTTAATTAAGTTTGCAAGTTTGGGCCTTTAGGCTGTAATTTCCCTCCCTCATGGACTTTCTCCACTATGAAGATAAATAAGGCTGGTGCCCATGTGGTCTGAATAGCTGGCTTTAGCTTTAGCCATGGTTCATAGAAGAGGTATAAACATGTTTTTCTATTCATCTTCACTAAAAATTTTAAAATGTAATTTATTGAAACAAAATTAGCAAGAACTCCATGTTATTAAAACTATTTAAAGGGGCGGCTAGGTGGCGCAGTGGATAAAGCACCAGCCCTGGATTCAGGAGTACCTGAGTTCAAATCCGGCCTCAGACACTTGACACTTACTAGCTGTGTGACCCTGGGCAAGTCACTTAAACCCCACTGCCCCACCAAAATAAACAAAACAAAACAACAACCTATTTAAAAAGACAATCGTATCTATATAGCACAATTTAAGAAAAAACAACCCACAAGTGCAATCTGACACCTTTCATTCAAATTCAAGTGGTTACAGGGTTTCTTCACTGGCACTGCCACTGAAAGCTACTCCTAGCTTTTCTGTCTTTCATCATACGAGAGAAAAGATTACTTTAAATCTGGTTAAATCAATGCACTTAGGCCCATCTCTACACTGATATAAAGACATTTAACAGTAGTTTCCTTATGCGGGGATATGACTGCTACAGAGACACCTCTCCCTGAGTTACAAGGGACTAGAAGTGACGAGGAGCCCAAAGAGAGTGAGTACCAGGCGGGCAGGGAAGGGTTGCAGGTAACAGACTAGACCAACCCATCTCAATCTTTCTTTCCCCCAGGGGCCTGGGTGCGATTAAACAGCTTGACTCTGTAGGAAGGTGAGTGTGTAGAAACAGAAGGTGACTCCAGCTTCACCTTATCCAGGACGGTTTTCTTGATGGCAGCTGGGGAGATCTTCTCTTGGTCAGCCATGAACTGCAGCTCCCTGCAGAGAGGATAGGAGGGGGTCAGGGCGCAGTGCTATTAGAACTGCAATTGAAGGGGCAGCTAGGTGGAGCAGTGGATAAAGCACCGGCCCTGGATTCAGGAGGACCTGAGTTCAAAGCCGGCCTCAGACACTTAACACTTACTAGCTGTGTGACCTTGGGCAAGTCACTTAACCCCAATTGCCTCTCAAAAAAACAAAAACCAAAACAACCAAAAAAAAAAAAGAACTGCAATTGAAGGAAAGAGTAGGGAAAGCATCATAGAGAATGGCTCAAGAACCAGGAGAACATCGCACGCAGTATCAACCACACTGTGCGATGATCAACTGTGATAGACTTGGCTCTTCTCAGCAGTGCAATGACCCAAGACAATTCCAAAGGACTCACGATGGAGAATGCTCTCCATATCCAGAAAAAAGAACTGTGGAATCTAGATGCAGATTGAACCATACTGTTTCTACTTTTTGTTTGTTTGTTTTTTTGAGGTTTTTCCCTTTTGTTCTGATTCTTCTTTTACAACACAACTAATACAGAAATATGTTTGATGTGATTGTACATATATAACCTATATCAGATTGCTTTCTGTCTTGGGAAGGGGGGAGGGAGAGAGGGAAAGAAGGGAGGGAGGGAGAAAAATTTGGAACTAGAAATCTTACAAAAACAAATGTTGAAAACTATCTCTACGTGTAACTGGAAAATAATAAAATACTTTTATGATTAAAAAAATTAAAAATAATATAATAAAAAAAGAATGGCTCAGTCCATGGGACTTGAAACAACCAAAACTGCTGTCCTGCCCCTAACTACAAAAAGAACAAAATGTGAAAGTGATGTGTTTGTCTAACTCCTTCTCCTCGCCCCATCTGTACCAACGCAAAGGAGATATCTGGTAAGGGATTGTTCCTGTAATCCATATATAGTTGATGCATAAACCAGCTGAACCACTGAAAAAACATGAAGACAACAGGAAAGTTACAGATGAGGAGGGAGGGGCAAGCCTGGGCTGGGTGCCTATTCCTGGGGGTGGAGGGACCAGGAGATAGGGAAGGAGAGCTACACCCACCTGGTCCGGATGCAGGAGGCCTCAACGGCGTTGATGAGTAAGGATCTAAAACCACCACTTTCCAAGAAGTGCAAAGCATGAATGGTGGCTCCCCCAGGGGAGCAAACATTGTCCTTGAGCTGTCCGGGGTGCTGTTCGGAGTCCAGGAGCATCTTAGCAGCTCCCTTACAGGATCAAGAATCAGAGAAAGGAATACAGTCACAAACCGAGAACTGCCTCCCTGAACAAAACCTTCAAGACAAGCTTTCTTAACTTGAGGTCCATGAACTTACACATACATTTATATATTAATATATTTATAAAATATTAATTAATCATATATTATCAATATATTTAGTATATTGTATTAAGATAATATATATGGGGCAGCTAGGTGGCACAGTGGATAAAGCACTGGCCCTGGATTCAGGAGAACCTGAGTTCAAATCTGGTTTCGGACACTTCACGCTTACCAGCTGTGTGACCCTGGGCAAGTCACTTAACCCTCATTGCCCCACAAAACCAAAAACAAACAAACAAAAAGATAATACATACTATATAAATATTATCTATAATACAGTAATATTAATTATTAATGTATTAATTTACATAGATACATACATACACATTGCCAAAGGACCCCATGACAGGTTATGACCCCCTGCATTAGAGAGCCAAGGGCTTTATTTCCCCAAGACCTCCCCTAACCACCCTCACTCCAAGATATTCACCTAAGGACTACAACTGAATAGCACAAGAGGAACCCTGTAATAACTCATTGCAAACAAAATACTGAAGGAGAGAGGCAGGGATACTGACCAGTAAGGCCTGTGCACCCAGGCGGACTGCCAGTCTCCTTGGGAGGCCCATCTTCACCCCACCATCTGCTAGTGCATCCAAGGCCATAAATGCCTGCAGAGGAAACAGTATGCTCTGAATGGAAAAGGATGGGAGGAAGCACCCTGATGTCCCTCTGTTCCCTAAAGTTATCGGAAATAATCCCAGGGAACCCACCTTTCCCCTGTCAGCTCTGCCCACAGCAGGAGGCCTGGCCAAGGACCCAGCCAGGAAGGACTACTGAAGGCTAGCGACTAGACCTTAGCCTCTCTCCCTGCCTTCCCACCATGCCCCATGTAGCTCAATATTGGGAAAACTTCATCATTCTACAAAATCCCATCATCCTTGGGACTCTGCCTCTTTACTATCTTCTGTCTCTTTTATTGGAGAGCGGAGTCAGGTTGCTCAGCTCAAAACATCTCTTTTCTCACCTGTCTGTATTACTTGGGGATTTCTGACTTTTCCATCTCTTTCCCTCTTTCCATCTTCCTTAGCTAAGGAGTCTTCCCCCAATAGATTGTAAGGTCCTCGAGGGCGGGGACTATCTTTCTTTTTTTGTATTTGTATTCCCAGTGTTTATTGAGCAACTGATCTCCCAAGTCCCAAATTAGCATATACCCCCTCCTCCCCACAAACCCAGAGATTTCTCCCATTCCCAAGAGTTCTTAAAAAAGAAAGAAGTGAATTGATCAGGAACCCCCTCATTTCCCTTAGTCCCACTCTGTTCCAGCTCTCACATAGGCAGGGCCACTGCCACTGAGTCCCGTGACAGCATCTATCAGGTCTTCTTCCACTTCTGTGCAGAAGCCCACACTGCTCATTAGCTGTTCCAGGAGTTTCCCATCCTCCACCAGGGCATGGGTACCAGTGGCATATACTGTGGCTCCTTCCCGGACTACTACAGGGGTGTTGGTCATACATCGGATGACTTTGGGGGCTGGCTGGAATGCTGTCAGTTTCTGAGGAGAGAAATAATGTTAAACTCCCAGTTCTGACTTCCTGCTGCCTCCTCTCATCCCCGCTTGCCACTCCAAACTCCTTCACTTCCCAGTTACTGAGCACATCCACCCCTGCACCTTGGGACTCTGACCTTTTCCCATTCAGGGGTTGGAATGAGAATTGTGGTACCTTCTCAATGGAGCTGATAGTGACACCAGCAGCACAGGAGACCACGATGTGTCTGTCCTTGATATCAGACCCAATCTCATCGAGGATGAAGGGAATAATGTGAGGTTTGACAGCTAGGAAGAGCACATCACTGTGCTGCACTGTTTCCTTGTTGTGGGGGGTCAGCTTCACACCCATCTTCTGCAGGAAGTAACAGGTTCATGGACTGAGAATTAGGCTCAGGAGCTAGAATGGCCTACATAGACTCGGGACACTTTCAAAAGGGACAGACAGTCACTAGTCTAGCTGTAGACAAGAATGGATTTTGCCTAGCCTCTCTCTAATCAGCAGAAACCAAATTTAGTATCCGTATCTTCCCATAATGCCCTCATTCCCTCAGTCTCCTGATATTGCTGTTAATGGACTGGAAAAAGGGACCAGCTGCTGATAAAATGAAGGAGAGGAGGGAAGAAAGAGATGTTAGAGGTCTCCTTCCTAGGGGAGAATAAGTGGCTTTTTGTTCTACTCCTTGGAAAATAAGTTTCTTCACTAAGATCCTATCATGAGCCAGGAATGCCACAACACCTGGCCAGGTAAAGTATCGACTCTGTGAAATATGGTTGATAATCTGAGGATGATGCCTCAGGTGATCATCACCATCATCATTATCACAATAACTAGCACTTATATTGTGCTGTAAGGTCTACAAGTATTTTATATACATTATCTCATCAACACAGCACTTTATATTCTTCTTATCCACTTAATGTCCTAACTGTATAGTTGTTTACTTGTTTTGTTCTCCTTAGTAGATTGTAAGCTCCCTGAGGGCAAGGATGTGCTACATTTTTCTCCGTATCTTTCCCCCTGCACCTAGTATCACGGCTCATCAGGGCCAAAGAATTGTTCATTTGTTGGTTAACATGCTAGTGATGAGTCTCTACCCTCCTCTCCCCAAGCCAAGGTGATATTTAGATAGAAGACATGATTTATCCCCAGGACATGCTCAAAGCCTTTCCAGCCTCGTAGGACCAGACAGAACTTGTGCTCTGCTGGCAGGAACCCAAAAGTATTTGCATGCCATGATAAGTTATCAGCATTTGTTGAATGGATGGAAGCTTGAACACAGCAATGAACCAGTACTAGCCCTATCACTCAGTTAGAGGCAAAGCTGGTAATAGCATTAGAGTCACTTGTCCATTAGGTCACTGATGCTTTCACTGTTAGGGTTTGGAGTTTGCTTGAAGGCTCTTACTAATGGAATTTTGAGCTAGGAACAAAGGCCATTCCCTATGCTAGAAACATTAACCCTACTTGAGGCAGTGTACCATAGTGGACAGAGCACTAGATTTGGAATCAAGTAGTATTGTTCAATGTTAATTTGAAAGCAAGGCTTTAGTGGAGTGACTATAGGGTCTGTGCTTAGCTCTTTGCTGTTTAACAAGTTCAGCAATCCATTGGCACTGACTCAAACAGGACTCTTCATCTCCTTACTAAGCATTTCCACTGGCTGTCTCCCATGGCTGAAATGTTTTATCTCTGCACCTCTGTCTCCTGACTTCCTGGCTTCTTTCAAGTCCCAGCTAAAAACCTTCAACAAGAAACCTTAATCTTAGTGCCTTCCCTCTGAGACTACTCAGTTTGGTTTTTGCCTTTCTTTGTATCCTCAGGCTAGCACAGTGCCTGGCACATACTAGGACCTTAATAAATGCTAGTCAATTGACTAACTGAATTTGATTAACACATAGATGGCATGCTTAGCAAATTTGCAGACCACATAAATCTGGGAGGAGTAATTAATCCACTGAATGACATAGGATCCAAAAAGATATTGACAGGCTATAATATGGATCAAATATAATAAGATGAAATTTTATAGGTTTAAATGCAAAGTCTTAATATATGGGCTCACAAAATTAATTTAACAAATATAAGAGGTATGGCCTGACAGCAGTTCACTTGCGAAAAGATTTGGGCATTTTAATAGACTGCAAGCTCTCTCTGAGTCAACAATGTGATGGTAGCAGCCAAAAACAGCACCAAATAATTCATAGTATTCCGTTTTTGTGGGAGCGGAAAAACTAGAAACAAAGTAGATGGATGCCCACTCACTAGTGAATTGGCCAAACAAATTATGGAAAAGTAAGCAGAACCAGGAAAACAACACACACAGTCACTATAGCAATACCAACCAAAACAAAACTGAATGCTATGAAATCATGGGGACCAAATAGCCCCACAGAAAAGCTGAGAAAACGTACCCCCTTTTTTTAAAGAGGCAGGGGATCATGGGTGTGGAATAAAGTATCTATTATCAGGCTTTGTTGATGTGTTGGTTTGTTTTAAATTTTCTCTTTTTCTTTGTCTCTGAGTAGGGAAAGAGGAAGGAATATAGTTGGAAAGAAAAGTACCGTAAAAACAAAAGATTTAAATAGAAAGAAAATGAAATAATGAAAACTAACAAGACCTTAGGCAGCATTTAAAGAGGTAGAGTTTGCAGGATTAGAGAGGTGACCTCTCAGTGTCCTTTTCCCTGTCCAGGGCCAGTGCTTTATCTACTGCACCACCTAGCCACCCCTGTTGCCAAAATTTTCATGACCCTCACATTCAGTTACTTGGCCCCTCAGCTACCTACAGTTTAAGAAGCTTTGCCCTAGACCACTAGGCACTTGCCCAGTGTCACACAGCCAAGTATGTCTCAGAGGCCAAATTCAGGTCCTCCTGGAAGCTAGGCTGCACAGTGGATACAATCCTGGACTTGAAGTCAGGAAGACCAGAATTCGACTTCTGCCTCAGACACTTACTAGCTGTGTGGCCTGGACAGGTCCTCTCTCAACCTCATGTTCCTCATCTGATGATCACAGCACCCTACCTCGTGGGCTTGTTGTTAAGATCAAATAATAACAGAGGTAAAAATGCTCTAAAAATGTGGTGGTGGTGGTGGTGGTGGTGGTGATGTTCCAAGGCCAGTTCTCTATAAGCTATGCCACACTGCCTCTCTATTTTGAGATACTACTTTAATAAGTTTCTTTGACAGGCTAGATGTGTCTTTTTAGCAACCTCTGCCAAGGATGCCTCCTTAAGGTTCTGTCCTGAGACTGAGAAACTGGGCCAAACCAGAAACTTGGCTTATCTGTGAACCATCCTGGAGTCAAGCAACTGAAGGGGGACAGATTTGCCCACCTTACCTTCTCCCTACCATTTACACCTACCCTGAGTGCAGAAACTGTGGGCAGGTCCATATCAGGAGTGCTAGCCATTATCTTGTGGGAAGCCAGGATGCCTAGAGAAGACACAGATCTTTGAGTTCAAAGCCCTCGGTTGTGGCAAGGGGTAGGGTAGTTCTGAACCCTACAAGTCAATGACAAGTATTTCTGTTCCTCACACCCCAGCCCCACCCTGTACTGGAACCATTCCTATTCCTGGCATCATCCCTTTCCCCTGGGCTTCTCCGTTCATTAAGATTTGTTTTTGTTCAGTCGGGTCCCACTCGTGGTGAACCAATAAGTGACTTGCCTGCGGTCACACAACTACTAAATTCTGAGGCGTCTCATCTCCTCGACACACAGAGGAGCTTGGGGTAACTGAGTGTAACTTCTCCCTAACTCTGAGTCCATCCTGAAGGGTGCCTCTCCTACCTGCTGCAGTGAAGCCCCTGGCAAGGGCAAAAGCCAACTGGCCTGCCCCAACGAAGCCCACACTCATAGTCCTGGAGGCGTTGTTGTCACACCAACTGCTGGAACTGGCTCGAAGAAAAGCAGATCTGAAATATGACCAGAGGAGATAAAAGGAGGGAGTAGCCCCGGGGGCGCTACCACCTCCCTAGGAGGCCCTCCCAGAGCTGTGAGCTCAGGAGAGAGGCCTGCCTTCCGCTGTTAGCCTTCCCGCAGCCGGTTAGCTCAGGTTTCAATGCTCCCCGGCCTTGACCCTCCTCTCCCCAACTCCAGCCCCTCTTCTGCAGAGGCGCAGAGGCGGGGGCCCATCCCCTAGAGAAGGGGATCTGGGAACTAACTGGGGCACGTAGAGGAAGAAAGGCGGGGCTTCGCCGATCCGGCTTAGGCAACCTCCATCCTCCCCGCCCCCCTCTCGATGCAGATCCCCGCCCGGCCGCAGCTGCTGCCACCTCACCGGGAGCTTCGGGGCCCGGGCAATGGACGCTGCAACGGGCAGAGCCTCTCTCCGGATCCCGCCCCGCGGTGACCGGCCGCCAAAGGACGGCTATCCTTACCTGCTGATGTTCGGCGCAGCCCCGCACGCTCCCGATGAGGCGGGGGATACGGGGATGTGCGCCCGGGAGCACGGCCTGCGAGAGCCTCCCCAAACCCTGCCACTTCCAAAACCTAATTACGTGCGAGCCTCCCAAACCCTGCCGTGCACACAGAAACCTAACGCCCAGGGGATCCTTACACCCAGTTGGGATGCAAATGGCCCCAAACCATCATCCCGGCACTTCCGCCCGCCCCGCCCCTGGCCCTACCCGCCGAGCCTGCACGTCAGGACCCTGAGCGGGCCTGTCAAATCCTAATCAGTGGAGACCGTGAGCCCTTCGGAAGCGGAGGTGACTCAAGTATCTTCTCATGCCCTTCTCACTAAGCTGGATGAGGCGCGCACGGTTATCCTCTCCTTCAGGCCGTGGACAGCCTTTGAGGTCACCCAGTCCACCCCCTTTGGTCTTGTAAGTGAGGAAACCCAGGCCTGGAGGGGTGAAATTACTTGACCAACGTCAGTGCTACAACTTGCCCTCTGTAGCTCTCCCCGCTTTTCAAAGTGTTTTCTAGTGCGTGCTTTCAGGTTCGCACAGCATTTTACACATTATCTTCTTTGATCCTTACAACAACCCTATGAAATAGGTGTGACTTGTTGTCCCCATTTGACAGATGGAGAAAGTTAGGGTGAGATAAGTGATTTACCTAGCTGGTGTCAATGGCAAGATTTGAATAAAGGTCTTCCGGACTCCAAAGCCCACCTTCTACCGCTCAACCTCGATGCCCCTTGTCAGGACAGGGGTGTAAGTAACAGCTGAACCCTAAGAGTCTGGCTTTAGTGAAACTGAGGTGGGCGTCTGTCCTAGCCCTAACCCTTCATCTGGACAAGCAGAGTTTAAAGTAAAGAGAAATAAATTAAAAATCGCAAAGCCTGAATTTATGTCCTGGCCTTGTGACCGTGTGTGTGTGTGTGTGTGTGTGTGTGTGTGTGTGTGTGTGTGGTTGGAAAGTTCTCATCCTCTAAACTTTAGTCTGGAAAATTCTAATTCAAAAAACACTGGTTAAGTACTTGTTATTTGCAAGGTGCTTTTGCTGAATGCTAGGGACACATTCTGTTGGGGGATAAAAGATGCACATAAAGCAAACACAATACAGGACATACACAAAATTATTTCAAGAAAGAGAGAATGCTAATAACGGAGGAAATCAAGAAAGGCCTCAGGGGATGGAGGAGGTGGCACCTGGGCTGTATTTAGGAGGAAGTTATAGATTCCACAACTTGAAAGGGAAATGTCTTTCATATGTGGGGAGGTCCGGAACAGCTGGCTGGCAGTTTGATTAGAAGATTGCGGGAGGAGGAGTAATATGAGATAACCCATGGCCCAGCACCCCCAACCTTTGTTTACAGAATGGATTTAATCTGGGGAGTGGCCTCCCAAAATCCTAATTCTTTTTAGTTTGCATAGCTCCCACACAGAGCTGCTGCTTGGAAATCCCAGAACAGAATGCATTGGGTACATTAAAGCTTGTGTTTTACCGCCACCAAAAATGCAAAAAACTCATAAAGACACTTTAAGAACTCATAAACAAGCAAATCTCCTTCCTTTGTTGCCTCAAGCATATTCTATGCATGAGTGTATCCCAGGATTTGTCTTGTTCCCCTCTCTTCTGGGTGATCTCATCCATTCCGATGGGTATCACCTCTATGCAGATAGCTAACAGATCTATATATTCAGCCCTAGTCTCTCTCTGAACTCCATTTCTGCATTACCAACTGCTTGTTAGGCATCACCTACAAAAAGGAAGAGGTGGTTGTCCCAGTGCAGAAGCCCTTTTGCCCTGGAGCTTGCCAAGTAGCCAAACAAAGAAGAGTTTAAAAAATAAGGAAGAGATTTTATCAGTTTGTCCTGGGGAAACAGGTTCTTAGGTATTCTTCTTTAAAGAATTACACCCTCTCCGAAACAATTCAATTAGACTAAAATACCTTGTATTTGGGCACTTTAGAGAAAGTGACCAAGAGGGAAGTCAAAAACTTCCCTCAAGAGAAGGTGGTTTAGAGATGTGATTCTCTGAGATACCTTTTTCTTTACAGGAAAGGAGGGAGGCCAAAGCCTTTATAGAGAATGGATGGTGGGGGGATGGATGGGTGACTACCTGACTATGGAAAGTTCCCTTTGGGGGTGGGCGAAAGCTTGAGTGGAGGGGTGGTGGTCTGACTTCTGGAGTTAGAATTATAGAAACATTAGAGAAAGTGTTATGGGGGAAATGGGTATGGGGTTGGGTTAGGGGTTGGGGTTCTTTGGAATTCCTCTTTAAAGAATTACACTCTCTTGCACACAAAAGTAGTAGAATAAGATGGTAGTTTACTTAGGGGTAAGGGAAGGGAAGAGGGGAGGGAAGGGAAACCATTAAAGAAATCCTGAACTTCTCATGGGGAGATAGGCACAAAGCACGCGGCTCTGAGGTTTTTTATAGGGGACTGATGGGGATGATCATCTGCCTGTGGAAAGTTTCTTTAGTGAGGGAGGACCATCCCCCACTGGTGGTGGCTAGAGGAAGCCATCTCTCCTCTTCAGGACCCAAAGGCCACAGCCACCACCCAAAGTTATCTCCCCAGAGGTAAGGGAGATCAGAATGAAGGGTGGAGGTTCTAGCTAGCTCAGTCTGATTTGGTTCCGCTTATCTCTCTAGGCATATCTGTCCTCTGGTTTAGTTTCTCAAGGAGAAGATTCCTCAATGTGCTCCAGAGAACTTCTGGGGAACTTTGGGCCCACAACAAAAGCATTATAGAAGTGAAAGATTTGTTGACCTTGCCATGGTCCTCCTCCCTCTTTACAATTTTATTACATTTGACTCCATTAACTCCCTGCTCTTTTTCTTCTTTAGCTTCCATGCCTTTGGCTTTCCTCTCCCTAATATGGATACATGAGTTACGGCATAATAAATCATTTGGAGAAGACTTTACTGCCAAAGGAAGGAATTGCAATAGGTCAAAGAAAATGATCAAGTCTCATCCTTATTTTTAAACTCTTCTTTTGGCTACTGGACGGACTCCAGGGGAAACTGCTGCTGGGTCCAGTGGGTTTCGTGACCAAGACAAAGTCCCTCCTCCCTCTTCAGTAGGCAATGTCCGATGACATCCATGACATTTATGACAACTAATAAATTCCATGAGAACTTCCAGCTCTCTCCCAATTTTTTCATATCCTCTCTAACATTTGTTGCTTTCTCTTTCTATCATTTTAGCCAATCTGATAGATGCAAAATAATATCTCAAGGTTGTTTTAATGTGCATTTATCTAGTCAATAATGATTTAGAGGATTTTTTCATATGACTATAAATTGTTTTGATTTCTTCATTGGAAAACTTCCTGTTCATATCCTTTGACCATTAATCAATTGGTGAATGATTCATATTCTTATAGATTTGACAAAATTCTTTATATAATTGAGATATTAGACTTTTTATGGAGGAACTATCTATAAAAATTTCCCCCCAGTTTTCTGCTCTTCTTCTGGTCTTGCTGTTATTTGTACAGAAACTTTTTTCTTTAATAGTATTTTATTTTTTCCCCAAGTACATGTAAAGATAGTTTACAACATTCTTTTTGTAAGATTTTGATTTCCAGTTTTTTCTCCCTTCCTCCCTCCCAAAGTCAGCAAGCAATCTGATATAGGGTATACATTATACTCATGTTAAACATATTTCCACATTAGTCCTGTTGTGAGAGAAGACTGAGAACAAAAGGAAAAAACTACAAGAAAGAAGAAACAAAACAATAACAACAACGTAAAATAGTATGCTTCGATCTTCATTCAGACTCCATTGTTCTTTTTGTACAGAAACCTTTTAATTGAATGTAATAAAAATTATCCATTTTACAACTCACAATGCTCTTGTTCATAAATTGTTCAACTATCCATAAGTCTGGTAGGTAATATATTCCATGTTCTTCAAATTTTCTTGTATTTCCCTTGTATCAATCAGGTCTTGGTAAATTGTGTTTTTGCTTTTTCAAATATTTGCAAGGTCATTTGTAAGACCTCCTCTATTATGAAGCTACCATTAACTTCTTAGGCAAGAAGTAAAAAGAAAATACAGCTGAACTGTCTTTACTCCTGTGACTTCTTTAGGGCCATAAGTCATAAGGAAGTTCACTCCAGAACCAAATATTGTCCAGGTCCTTCTACTTCTGCTAGACTGGATGTAGGAAGAGAAACAGGTGAAAGAAGGTGAAGTTTGTCCCACCCACAAGCATCCTTTTCTTGCCTGGCCCCTGTAGCATCTTGAAACTCACCTTCTTCCTCAATTCTCAGTTCTGGCTCTCATGAGCACTGGGTCAGAAGCCGGAGCTTAGTGGGCATGGCCTAGCAGGTTTGGAACATTGTTGTGGAGTTGTGAACTGATCCAACCATTCTGGAGAGCAATTTGGAACTATGCCAAAAGGGCTATGGGACTGTGCATACCCTCTGACCCAGTAATACCACTCCCAGGTCTGTATCCCAAAGAGATCATAAAAAAGGGAAAAGGACTCACATGTACAAAAATATTTATAGCTGCTCTCTTTTGTGGTGGCAAAGAACTGGAAATTGAGGGGAATGCCCATCAATTGGGAAATAGCTGAACAAGTTGAGGTATATAATGTAATGGAATACTATTGTGCTGTAAGAAATGATGAGCAGGGGCAGCTAGATGGCGAAGTGGATAGAGCATAGGCCCTGGATTCAGGAGGACCTGAGTTCAAATCTGGCCTCAGACACTTAACATTTACTAGCTGTGTGACCCTGGGCAAGTCACTTAACCCCAATTGCCTCACCCCCCAAAAAAAATTAAAAAAAAAAAAGAAATGATGAGCAGGCAGATTTCAGAAAAACCTGGAAAGACTTAAGTGGACTGATACTGAGTGAAGTGAGCAGAACCAGGAGAACATTGTACACAGTAACAGCAACATTTGTGATGATCAACTGTGATAGATTTAGTTCTTCTCAGCAGTTCAATGATCCACGACAATTCCAAGAACTCATGATGGAAAAGGGTTCTCCACATCCAGCAAAAAGAACTGTGGATTCTGAATGCAGATTGAATCATACTGTTTCTAATTTTGTTTTTGTTTTTTGAGGTTTTTCTCTTTGGTTTTGATTCTTCTTTCACAACATGGCTTAATGCAGAAATAGGTTTAATGTGATTATACGTATATAACCTACATCAGATTGCTTTCTGGTTTTTGTGGTAAAAAGTTTTAACAGGCGGTTAGATAATGGAGAGACGCCAGTTTTTTTTAGGACCACCCTTTTGGGAGGAGACCAACAGCATGAGCTACGCACACCAGTCCGCCTGCAACGCAGGCCAGATTGCCTGCTGAGCACTCGACTTCCGGGGTGCGAGCTTAAAAGGCAAGGAGAGAACAGAAGTGGGGCCTTTTTCCTGCTCCACTGGTCTCCTGGCTGCGCTGCACAGACAGACGCGAACTGGAGTTTGACTCGGCCCGGCTCTCGGTTAACAGCACGTGCTTGACTCGGTCTCTCGCCCCAAAGTGGCCTTCCGCTTTTGGTGAGTTTTATACGGAATATAGACTAAGCCTAGACTTAAGGACAATTTGTATTGTATTTCTACTTTCCTATCCTTCTAATCAACATCACCCTGTGACTACCATACAATAAAAGCTCTATCTAGAAAAACAGAAGCTTCTTCCATTTACTAGTCTGGGAGATAAATTAAGGGAAAGGTTAAGTAGGGGAGATTTATAATCTAATATCCAATTTTAATCTCACACTTTAAAAAAGGAAAATAGCTCCCTCATATGAACTGAGCAAGATAGTGTAAAATATCTTGTTTACTCTTTGGTCTAAGGATTTCACTAATGATGTGGTGTTAGTTGGATTATTCCAATTGTTTCTCTCCCCTTCCTCTTCACACACCACACACACACACACACATTCTCACCTTCTCTTACTGGGAGGTCACTTGTAGACCTAATCGTATCCATTTTATCCACTCTCACACTTCGTAAGTCTCCTTCAAGGGAGGAAAAGATAAGCTTTCTTGTACTGTTCAATTGGAGAGAGAGAGGAAAATAGATCACAGCACAGGGTTCTGGTGTGCAGGTTCCCTTGCTACAAGGACTGTGAATACCTCTACGATTTTGCTGCCCTTCTCCGGAGCTCAAATCCCAGACATCCCCCCTTCTATTATCTCAAGAAGCAGGAAAAGTAATGGAGGAGGGAGTTTCCCCTTAAAATGCAAAGAAAATGGAATCCAAAGCTCTTTGAGCTCTGTCTGTGTGTATAAGGAAGACATGATGATCTTGGTTTGAGGATGATGAGATGAGGTAGCATGGTACACCAAGAGTGTGGGATTGAGACGCTAGGGTTCAGATGCCCCCTCTGCCATTGATACTCCCTAGCGTGAACTGGGGAAATCACCTACTCCCTCTGCCCTCAGTTTCCTCATCAGATCAAGGGAACAGAGTGGTGACCTCGGTCACTTCTAGAGCAAAATCCTATGATCCTGGGGTTAGCATAGAGAAATTAGTGGCCCTACATTTTTCAGATGACAATAGTAATGCTACATAATGCAATTATAACTCCAATTTAACTGTTTATTCCCATGCCTTCCCAGGCTCTGTGTTAGGGGAGGAAAATAACTGTCCTTGTGGAGATATGCCCTCCTTCCCTGAAGTTATAATCATTGAAGTAATATTGTCGGGGGCAGCTAGGGGTGCACAGTGGACAAAGCATGACCCTGGATTCAGGAGGACCTGAGTTCAAATATGGCCTCCGACACTTAACACTTACTAGCTGTGTGACCCTGGGCAAGTCACTTAAACCCAATTGCCTCACCAAAAAAAAAAAAAAGTCAATGAAGTAATATTGTCAATCTATGTGTAACATAGGGAAACAACACTTTCTTAAATGTACAATAATAAGGTAATGGAAAGAAACTGAATTTGGAGGTAGAAAATACGGGGTTTTAGCCTCAGGCTGGACAATAAAATTCTATGACCTTAAACAAGTCATTTGAACTCTCTGAATCCTCAGTTCCTCATTTCACAGGGATATTTGCATTTCCAGCTTCCCAGGTTCATGGAAGAAAAACTCCTTGTAAACTGTAAATCAGTAGGACTGTGATGATTACCAAGGGCGTCTGGTAGTTTTCATAAGTTTCCTTCCCTTCATTATTGAAGACCCTGGGACATAAACTAAAGCTGCCTCTCTATTTAATCTGTATTCCAGGGGCAGCTAGGTGGGCCAGTGGATAGAGCACCGGCCCTGGATTCAGGAGTACCGGAGTTCAAATCCAGCCTCAGACACTTAACAACTTGCTAGCTGTGTGACCCCTGGGCAAGTCACTTAACCCCAATTGCCTCCCTTAAAAAAAATAAATAAATGATCTTTATTCCAGTTCAGTTTCTCTCCTGTTAAAACCGAGATCTTCAGCAAAGCAATTCTTTCAATTGTTCAGCTTTACCATTAATGTTAATACACTCAGCTATTCGTAGGAGAATGAATCCAAACCCTTGGATTAAGCACCTCTTACGATTAAAGGTGGAATGGAAGAGATCTTAGAGATCCATTTCAATCTATTCTCATTTTTAGGTTGAGGGAACTTGAGACTATAGAAGTTGTTCCAGAAGTGGTAATAGACGTCATTTTACAGACAAATAAACAAAGTCCTAGACATGTTGACCCAGTATAACACAGCTACTTAGTCACAAAGCCGAAAATAGAACTCAAGTTACAGATTTCCAATCATGATAGTTTATTTGACTACAAGTAGTATTGCCCCTAGTTTCTCTTCTTCTCATACCCATAACCCTTCGCTTCCTCCCATAATGCCTCTCTCAACCCCTTCTCTTACCTCCTCCTTGCAGGAGGGGATCAGGGTTTTAGGTATCTGAGCATTGATTTGCATATAGGTATTTAATATATGTTTATTTAATGTAATTAAGCAAAGACACAGAACGAAATAGCATCCATTTTTTCCCTTAAATTTATTAGCTCGCCTAGGCATTGTTACAATGCCTAAGCAACATGGCAGAACACACATTTTTCTCTTGGTCAGAACCCCAGAGTCAAAAATCTCTCTCTTCAGGCTTCACAGTAGAACTCTCATGATCAGAAACGAGCTAGTTCTATAGTTCTTTCCAAAATAAGTCTTTACTGGGAATTTGCTTGAGAGTCACAGAGTATAGCAGAGTGTCAGAGGAAGAAGGAGGCAGCAGACAATCTTCCTATTTCCAACTGAAGCTATAATGAATTGGTTAGAATTTCTTCTTTCTAAATCTAACATCAAGGACTTTATGGTGACAATATTTGTACATGAAAGTGCTTAGAAAATAGATAACTCACAGCAATTACAGGAAATTGGGGGGGTGGGGGCGGGGGAAGGACACAAAATTGACTCGGGCCCCATCCATAGCCAGGAAGCCTGTCTCCTTGACTGGCTTCTCTTGACTTCCTAAGAAATTCTCTTGACTTCCTAGGAAAACCAGGGCAGGCTAAGCCTGATAAAGGAGTGGCTTGCTAAAGGAAAAGTTACTTTCCATTCCTACCTCCTCCTTCCTGAGTTCCATAGCCTCCAGGATCCCTGTGTACAGGTGTCTCACTCAACTCAAAGTCACATTCTTCTAGAAACACGCTAGGGTTTCAGTTTCTTCATGATGGGCATGCCTTCAGAGGTACAGCTACATCTCGTCACCTTCATGTTGTGAAGGTTGATCACCTTGGTCACCAGCTTGTCTCCCTCCTTCACAGCGACAATCAGAGGGAGAGAGGCAGTGTCAGTGACGTGGCATTTCCTTTGTGTGGAGAAAGGCCACTTGAAGTTCAGGTGTTCTTTCTTCAGCTGCTGGCAGGTCCCCACACACTTATAGGCTTTGAAGCCGGGGGGGTCCAAGATCCAGTTCTCAGCCCACTTCAAATCCTGAAGGTTGATGTATGTCTCTTGCCGGCAGCATCGGGTGGCCTCTGTCACCTGATGTCAGCATCACAATTACCTTGGCACTGTGTGTGTTTGGGTGAAAGGAGAAAAAGCAGTGGAGAGCTCTGCATTAGAGATCAGGATAGGAGGCGCAGAAGATGGAGTGAGGTGTTTATCGCTGAGGGAATTCAACACTTGCCAAAGTATACGATGACTTCTCTGCCCTCCACCCAAGTCACCTCTAACTCTAATAGCAAAGTACAGCACCAGTACAGACAAGCCCTTTAGAACTCTGATTCAGCTCCCCGATATGATGTTATCATGGTCTTATACTGGATAAGTCCTAACAGAGGGTTACAGGCCCCAGTCGAAAAGAGGAGTTAATTCCCCAAAGGACTGCCCTCCGGAAGGTCTCTCAAGCCCACTGCATTGCTCATACCCAGATTCCTGGCATCCAGTGTGTGCAGCTGCAGCTGGGGTGCATACAAGTCTCCATCAGCACCGTTCTGGGAGGAGACGTAGATGAATTTGTGGGCATCGGAAGACATTGGGCCTATGTTCTCCCTATGGATAGAGACCTCCAGGACCAGGGGCTGGTCTAACTTGTCCTGCTGCTGCCAATAATTCACAGCTTGGGTCACATCAAAGGTTATCCAGCCGGTTCATGAATGGATACTCGTCTAAGGGGAGAGAAAGACAATCAGAAAACACCCAAGGTAGAACCTACCCTGCATCTAAATCCTCTGAGCAACAAGGGAAAAGAGGTGACAATAGGGGAGGAGGAGGAGGCTGGAGACAGGGCAGGGTACCTGAAGGTTTGTACAGTTCAGGGACTCAGCCTCTATACTGTTTGTGATGTTCTGGGCGCTTTGCAAGGATGAAGCTGTCCTTTTCTCTCCCATTACTATTTATAATATCCCTTACATTAGGCCCCTTTCTCCTTCCCCTTCCTGGGGCAGAGGCTGATAATTATGGGACCTGCATTCTTTTCCTAGATCCTTTCCTACCTGGAATCAATCACGAATGTCCGGTTGGTGCCATCCTCTCTGGTCTGCACCCAGTAGATGGTCATACTGGCGTAGGAGTTAAAAGGGAACGTCTTATGCTGTTTCCTGATCAATGCCATCGGGGATGGCTTCTGGAAAAGCCTCAGTACAGCCTGGATCAGCAACCTGGTGGGGGGGAGTCGCTCCTTCATGCTGAAGACCAACAGCTGGCTGGAGGCATCAGAGAAGAACCTGCCCATGATCTCTGTGCAACACAAATGTCACAATCAATCAGTCTGATTCCACTCCCCCTTGAGCCTAGAGAGAGGCAGAGTTTGTCAGAGTCTCAGGAGAAGGGCGGCTGTAGCTGGGCATTCATGGAGCAAGCTGCCTATTTATAATAGTTAAACTACAAATAGAGCTTTAAAAGAATTGTTTTGTTTTTTGTAATTTCAAGGTGGTGAGGGTAGGGACAAGGAGATCCTAAGTAACTATAAACCACTGGTAACCTCAAAGATCATTTTATTTCACATGACCCTCCTTCAGAAAATAATTTCTTAGCTAATTTTCCCCTGGTCTTTACTCTTATTTGGGGGTTTCAGTGAGCAGCAAAATGAGAGAGAGACAGAGAGACAAAGAGAGAGACAGAAGGAAAGAGAGAGAGAAAGAGAGAGAGAGAGAGAGAGAGAGAGAGAGGGAGAGAGAGAGAGAGAGAGAGAGAGAGAGAGAGAGAGAGAGAGAGAGAGAGAGAGAGAGAGAGAGAGAGAGATTCTCATATACTGAAATGCTCCAAGTGGGAGCCATGCCACGTCTTGTCAAAGATTTTCTTGACTTTTTCCTAATGGGCCATGACCTGGAAATGCTGGAGTAAAGGTGCCTTCTGTCTCAGCTTCTGCTCTCAGTCCCTACCTGACCCCTGTCTCCCAGCCCTTCTCTGCCCCTAGGTATAGGGGCAAGCCTTCTGTCAAATGAGACTGAGGATGGATTTATTTCTTAAGTGCTTTACCAGCAACTAGTGGGAATGAATATGACTAAAGTAAAATAAAGCAATTTTACAGAGACTAAACTCCTTTACCCTGAATAATCACCTCTTGGATAACAGAAGTGTCTATTACTGTACCCAATGCATCTGTCTAGTTTAAAAAAAAATCCACCAACCCTAGCTCTGTTATCACTGGCTGGTTGTGTCTAGCCCCACAGTTTATATTCTTGGTTTGGGAACTATTTAGCTTATCATACTTCCTTTCCCAGTAAGTGCAATGGTTAAAGTTATAAGTCATATAACAAGCCCAGGAATTTGACAAAAAACAAATATTCTTATTCTGTCCTTTGAAAGATTAGGAAACTGTGAAAGAGGAAGAGAGGTGCGGTAAGGTAGTGGGAGGCCTGGGTTCTAGCTTGACTCTGTCATTAAATAGCTGCGTGGCCTTGAAAAATCACTTTAACCTCTCTGGGCTTCAGTTTCCTTATCTGTAAAATGAGGGGATTGATGAGAAGATCCTGACCGGACCCTTCCACTTCCTTCTTCTTTGCTATTAGGTGACTAATTTCATTGAGCAATGATAGGCTGGGAGATCTGGAGTAGACCCCTCTCCCACCTGCAAGCCCTTTTCTTCCCTCCATCAAGGCTGCAATGCTGGGCAGGAAATATTGCTGTCTCATAGTGGATGCCCTGCCCCACCCCACCCCTTCTCCAGTCTAGGCCATAAAGGCAGTATGTAAAGGGGATTATTTACTCCCAGTTCCCGTAGAACAGGGGGGGAAGGCAGTCACTGCTGCCAGGGGTTGTTGCTCCTTTTACGATCCTTTGCATTTCTACTGCACACTTCATATCTTCCTTATACTTTTTTTTTTTTTTTGGGCGGGGCAATGGGGGGTTAAGTGACTTGCCCAGGGTCACACAGCTATGAAGTATCAAGTGTCTGAGCCAGATTTGGAACTCAGGTACTCCTGAAGCCAGGGCTGGTACTCTATCCATTGCGCCACCTAGCTGCCCCTCTTCCTTATACTTTTAATGGTATTTTCATGCACATTAGCACATTTTACACCTACAACAGCTCTTGTAGGTATGTTAGGTATTGTTCCCATTTTATAGTTGGGAAAAGGGGCAGGGAGGTAAGACAACATTCCAGAGGTCTCACAGAGGTTCAAGGATGGATTTGGGCAGAGAGCCTAGGTCTCCTGTCTCCCAGGCTAGTGCTCTCTTCATTAATCATTCTCCCCACCTCCACCCTGGGTTCCTTCACCAGATCCCTCCTCCCCCTAATCACCTGGATGATCCCAAGCCAGGAACTCTCTCTCTGCCCCCAATGAAGTCTGGGTAATAGAGGGCCGTCGCTATCAGGGTGGGTCAATGTCCCAGCACAAGGAGCAAGGCCAGTGCTTTGGAGAGGGCTGTTACCTGCAATTGCCTGGTTGTGCCTCTTCCCCCGGGAGACGGGTTCCTTGGAGCTGCTCTTCATCAGAGACACGTATTGGTTCCTCACATGATCCGGGATGACCAGGTTCTCCACATCCGCCTTTTCCAGAACAGGGATCTGGGAGAGGTGCAGCTGCTTCATCAGGCTCTCCTGAATCTTCTCCTCCAGCTGCGATGCTCTGATGCCGGCAAGGAGTAGGGACCACATTGCCCAGGTCAGCGCTTGGAACCTCATGCTGTCTGCCCGTCCTTCTCCAATAGGTAAATGGCTGCTGGACCTAGACAGGGGCAGACTGCCAATGCTGCTTGCTGGAAAGATGCTGCTGGCTCAGCTGCCTAGATGGGGAGTCTGGCCTGCTTATATAGTTGGTCAGCTGGAAGTGAGCACCAGGCAGGGGGAGGAGGGCAGACAGGAGGGTCACACCCCCTGAGACTCCCTGGGGTTAGAAACACATCAGAGAGACAAGTTAATATCCTGAGAAGAATATACAAAGTACTATCTTGTGCTGACCCGTAGGTGGGCAATCTCTGAGCCCCTGCTTCAGCACACAGCATCTCTGGGTGACTTCTTTTCAGGACATAGTCTTTACAGCACAGATGGGTTGGGTCTCCCTCTTTTATGCCTGCTGCAGAACACTCAGCCTTTCTAAACAGCTGCTATTTGTAGGCTCGAATTCCCTTGTCTTTGGTAAGCCTGGGCCTGGCTCCTGTCTGATACCCTGTGGACTCTGTGTCTCCTCTCCCATCATATGGAGCCCTGGGAACCCCTTCATGTTCCTCTTGTACAATCGAGCAGACTGAGACACAGGCTGGACTCTTCAACTAGGTTGTGACCTCTGCAAATTGTGAGCTTGGATGAATGAATGGCCAATAAAATACCTATGATGCTAAAATAAAAAATAGCATCCTAAATTTTTTTTTGTATTTATACTAAATAATCAGGAAAAAAAGAGATTAAAAACAACAATAAAAACCAGATTAAAACCATCTAGCTCCAAGCTTCAGGCCATATGAGGAACAATTTTAGAGAAAACTCTTTTTAGGCTGGGTCAGTCTCTCGAGGAAGCAAATCCAAGCTAACTGAACCTCTCAGATCATTGGCAAGAAATGAAGTGAAATCCTGGAAAACATAAAGCAGAGGCAGACCCAGTCACGCTGCCCTAGAAATTCCATTAAGTCCAGTTGCCCCTACTTTGCCAGAAGACCTTGGTTCAGTCATATGTGGCATACTAGATAATACCTGTTGGAGTTTGTGCTGGATTGGATTTGAATCCTGCCTCACACATTTATTAGCTGGGTGACCTAACATCTCTGAGCCCAAGTTTCCTCATTAATAAAACGAGGCAGTTGAACTCAAATACCCCCGAACGCCTCTGCCATTTCTAAATCCAAAATCCCACGACCCTTCTTGGACTCAGTTTCCTCTTCTGAGTCCCTGTGATCCTAGAGAAGGGCAGGGGTGATCAAACCTCTTATCCATGGGATTCATCTAGCCAATCTTAAACACTGACTTGAATGTATAGAAAGGAAAAGGTTTCCTAGAGAAGAATAACTTAACTTTGAAATGTTGAGAAGTAGGCCTTAGCAGGCTTGGCATAGCCTTAACAGAAAGCTGAGAAATTCTCAGTGTTTCACAGCCAGCTCCATTCAAGTTTGGTGATAGAGATCCTGAGAAAAGTGTTTGCAAACTGAGTCCTTGGGGGAGGCCTGTGAAAATGCTTTCATAGTATCCCAAGCATCTTTATGGAATTCCTGTAGGGAATGGAGGAATTTAGACAGATCACTCAGTATTTTCCTCTACCTCCAAGCTCTTCAAATGGTCCAGGCATATGACTATCTATCTATCTATCTATCTATCTATCTATCTATCTATCTATCTATCTATCTATCTATCTATCTATCTATCTATCTTCTTTCTTTCTTTCTTGTTTTTGTTTTTTTTAAGTGAGGCAGTTGGGGTTAAGTGACTTGCCCAGGGTCACACAGCTAGTAAGTGTTAAGTGTCTGAGGCTGGATTTGAACTCAGGTACTCCTGAATCCAGGGCCGGTGCTTTATCCACTGCGCCACCTAGCCGCCCCCTTTCTTTCTTTCTTGTGAGGCAGTTGGGGTTAAGTGACTTGCCCAGGGTCACACAGCTAGTAAGTATTAAGTGTCTGAGGCCAGATTTGAACTCAGGTCCTCCTGACTCCAGGGCCAGTGGTTTATCCACTGTGCTACCTAGCTGCACCCCCACATGACTAAACTTCTTGGATTTAGAGATATTATGGCAGCTAGATGATGCAGTGGATAGACTATTGGACTTAGCTTTAGGAAGACTTGAATTTAATTCCACGATAATGGTGTGATCCTGGGCAAATCATTTAATCCCATCCAGCCACATTTTCCTCATCTGTAAAATGGGGATAATTAGAACACCTACTTAACTAGGTGATTGTGAAAACCAACGGAGAGCACATATGTAAGGAACTTTGCAACCTTAAAGCACTATTTAATTCCTGGTTATTATTGTAGTTGTTGTCATTATGAATAGTTTGAATTTTACTGTGCAGGGGAACAGGAAGCTGTAGAAGGGTTTTGAGCAGAGGAATGAGAATCCTAAATTCACATATAAGGAAGGAATGCATGGCAGTGGCTTGGCCCAGGACAGCATTACTGTAGTAGATATGGATGCTGATGTCGTAGGGCTGGGAAAGCTGATCAGTTATATATTATCACATAGTTTTTCCCTAGAGAGACTTGAAACGTAGTCATTGGTTTGGGGGTTATCCTGGAAATAAGCCTGTGAGTGGGTGTGGGCCTGGGATGGAGAGAAGGAGCAGAACTAAAAAACCAGGGCTTACCTATTTTAAAAAGGTACAGCTGTGTGTAGGGGGCATTGATTTGGGATTAGGAGATAGTGTGAAGGGAAAGAATTTCTGGTTATGGGACATGAAAGGAAAAAGAAACTTAAACTTTCATAAACACTCAATTCTTTTTCCTTTTCTCTACCCTCCCCACTTCCGGTCTTGGCTGAATATAATTCAGCTTATTTCATTGAGGAAAGACAGGAAGGAAAGGAAGTTTGTTTTCATAAGTCTAACGTTCATTTCATCTGGTTGTTGGTACTCATCCTATGATTAAAGGCTCACTCCCCCTCCTCTCTCTCTCTCTCTCTCTCTCTCTCTCTCTCTCTCTCTCTCTCTCTCTCTCTCTCTCTCTCTTTCTGTGTCTCTCTGTGTCTCTCTCTGTGCCTCTGTCTGTCTCTGTCTCTCTCTCTCTGTGTCTCTCTGTCTCTCTGTGTCCCTCTCTGTCTCTGTCTCTCTCTCTGTGTCTCTGTCTCTTTCTCTCTGTGTCTGTGTCTCTCTCTCTGTCTCTCTCTATCTCAGCAGCCAATCTTTCCCATTTTCTCTGTAAGGAAGGTAAGTCCACTCCAAAGGAATATTCAGTTTCTTTCTTTGCAAATAATTATTGGAAAAAAGGAGTCTCTGAGTGCCAACATTTGCACCTTTAAATCGTGCCAAAAGGTGCAGGAGTGTTGTTTTTAGGTTAATTCCTGATCTGTGGCTTTCAGCCTTTGCAAATTGCCCCTGCCCAGGTGTCTCATAAATATTAAATAGTCAATTAGTCAATCCCGGCCACTTGGTGGGAGAAAGCCCAGCAGGTATGGTGGCATCCTAGAACAGTGAATGGCTAAAGGTGTCATAGCTCCTATCCCAGCTGTTCTACACTTTAGTAGTTTCCCCTTCAAAACAAACAAACCCAAAAAAACAACTCAATGACAACAACAATAACAACCACCAAAAAATCCAACACATTCCTTTCATAATCACTAGGGGCCAAAGGGGAGACCCTGACAGCTCCAGGCTCATTTCCTGGTTTTAGCCCATTATGAACTTATGAACTTACCAAGAGGGGAAAGGATGGGACTCTGGGAGCACCTGTCTCTCTGCAATGTGGGTCATGTCTCACCTTCTAGTTCAGTTCAATTTGGTTTATTTTAGTTTTTATTTTTAAAATTTTTACTCATATATTTTTCCATTTATTTTATTTTATTTTTTATTTTTTTCCGATTATATGTAAAGATATCTTTTTGAGTTTCAAATTTCTCTCCCCCCCTTCCTTTCCCCCTCCCCAAGCCATCAAGCAATCTGATATAGGTTATACATTACAGTCATGTTAAACATATTTCCATATTAGTCATGTTGTAAGAAGAATCAGAACAAAAGAGGAACAAACGCCAGAAAGAATAAACAACAACAAAAACGTAACAACAAAAGTGAAAATAGTATGCTTCAATCAATTCAGACTCCATGGTTCTTTTTTTGTATATGGAGAGCATTTTCCACCATGAGTCTTTTGGCCTTGTCTTGGATCATTGTATTGCTGAGAAGAGTTGTCTGTCACAGATGATCATCACACAGTGCTGTTGATACTGTGTATAATGGTTTCTTGGTTCTGCACATTTCACTCAGCATCCAATTCAGCTTAACAGAAGCAAATTGAGGGACTGTGTACAAAGCATGGTCCCAGGTTTGGGGGAGATACAAAATTGAGAGAAGAGGTCTCTATCCTCATGCAGCTTATGGTTCAATAGGAAACTAAGGAAAATAGCTAGCATTTTTTTCTTTTAGCAAACTTTAAGTTGCAAAACTCTCATGTATGTTATTTTGTCTGATCTTTACAACAAACCTGTGAGGTAGGTTCTATTATTATCCCCATTTACAAACAAGGGAAAATAAGGCCAAGAGAATTTAAGTAGCTTGCACAGAATCACACAGCTAGTTGTGTCTGAGATAGGATTTGAACTCAAGTCCTTCCTGTTCTCTAGGTCCAGCACTCTACACATCTGCATCCCTTAGTTGCCCATAATATTAAAAAAATTCACCATAATGTAAAATAACACATGAAAATTACATAGAGTGATGTAAATAAAGCACTGTGTGAGGTCTTAGAATCATTCTACTTATCACCTGTGTGATCTTGGGATAAGTCACTGTCTTTCGAGACCTCAGGTTTTTTCATCTGAGATGGATGGAAGGACTATGGTGATGGATCTTTTCTGTAGAGGGCTTTAAAAGATGGATGAGAATTCAACTGTAGATTGAAGGCTAGGGGAGGCATTCTAGATATAGGAAGCAGTATAGCAAAGGGGCAAAAAGAAGGCCTATGTGGGGTATGAGGAGAGAAACAAGAAATGCATAGGCTATAGAGCAGAGAGTTTATGGGAAGGCAGTTATATGAGATAGGCAGGAAAGCTTAGTGGTATCAGTTTGTGGAAGGCTTTGACCATCAGGCTGATAGTGAGAATTTTACCCATAGGCAACCCAGGAAGCCATATGAAAGGTTTGAGCAGAAGAGAAAGATGCTTAGATTCATGCATGAGGAAGAAATGTGTGGCAGTGGTCCAGGCGCAGGCCAGCAAGCAGACTTGGCTGTATCAGACAGGGGAGACAGGGTACAGATATGGATGTTGGTTCCTTAGGATTGGGAAAGCTGATCAGTTTTATAAAACAGATTGTTGTTCCCAGAATTGAATGTAAGGAAATCCCTACACAGTCCTGGTTCTGTCTAGGGGCAAGCTTGGGGAGAATGGGGAGGGATGCTAAAGTGGAGCTCAGAAGACCAGAATTCAGATTCTGGCTCCCAAGACAGCTGTGTAACCCCAGGGCAAATCACGGAACCTTTCTGGGCTCTGTTTCCTCTTCCTTAAAGTGGGATAATAATACTTGTACTACCCACCTCATTCCACTTGAAAAGTTACATAAATGTGAGTTGTTATTATGTTGATTCAAAATCTACATTTCTGGGGCAGAAGAGTCTGATTGCGGTTGGAAGGGTTCCATCAATATTTAACCTTTTTCTGTTTCCTGAATATCCAGGAAAGGAGATGGGTCCTTTAGGGCATTGTTTACAGTTGATTACCAATGAAAACTTTCTCTAAGGTTTTTCTAATATGAAGAGGCTGAAGGTAAAGGGCTCCCTTTTCTGTTAATGACTTGCAAGGAAAGAAAGAAAGAAAGAAAGAAAGAAAGAAAGAAAGAAAGAAAGAAAGAAAGAAAGAAAGAAAGAAAGAAAGAAAGAAAGAAAGAAAGAAAGAAAGAAAGGCAAAAAACCATTCCTTTGGACAGGCCTTACCTACATTATAGAAAGAGTAGCTGGAAGGTTGGCTGTGTAGAGAGAGAGGCAGACACAGAGACAGAGAAGCAGAGAGATGGAAAGAAAAAGACAGAGAAAGATAGAGACAAACATACAGAGATAGAGAGACAGACAGGCAGACAGAGACAGAGATAGAGACAGAGAGAAATAGAGAGGCAGAGACATAGAGAGACATAAACAGAGATAGATAGAGACAGAGAGAAACAGAGACAGAGAAACAGAGAGACAGAAAGAAAAAGACAGAGAAAGAGACAGACAGACAGAGACAGTCAGAGACAGAGAGATAGACAGAGACAGACAGAAACAGATAGAGACAGAGACAGAAACAGAGACAGACAGACAGAAAGAGAGATAGACAGAGACAGAGAAACAGAGAGACAGAAAGAAAAAGACAAGAGGAAAGATACAGAAACAGACACAGAGTGAGAGAGACAGAGAGGACAGAACAGAGACAGACAGAGGCAGGGAGAGACAGAAGCGACAGAAACAGAAGACAGAGAGAAACAGAAAGAAAAAGACAGAGAAAGATAAGAGACAGACAGAAGCAGACACAGACAGGACACACACACAGAGAAAGAAACAGAGACAGACAGAAACAGAGATAGACAAAAGACAGAGAGATAGAGACAGAGACAGGGATGACAGACAGACAGAAACAGAGGATAGAGACAGAGAAACAGAGAGACACAGACAGACAGACAGACAGACAGACAGACAGGACAGACAGACAGACAGAGAGAAAGCTTGAGTCTTCCTGCAGTATAAGTACCAGACTATGAGAGGTGAACTCTGGGTAGAGAGGGGAGATTTAATCCAAGGGGAATTCTGAGTTTGCCCAAGAACAGACAATCATAGATTCACAGAACGTGGAGCTGGAATTAGCCTGGATAAGTTTCCGTTTCCTAATCAAAAGATCATAAAATGTCAGGGTTTGAAGGGTCCCACTGAGGTAACATCCAACATGAGGAAAACTGAGGCCCAGAGAGGAGGAATAACTTGTGTGGAGTCACTGCGCTAGTTAAGAGCAGAATCAGGATTAAAAACCAGACACTGGGTCAGACACTGGGTCATCTGCTTTGCATTACATGAAATAGTTATCACTATGGAGTTTAAGCCTGGACCATTCCTGAATGAGGCTCGTGTTTGAAGACAGCTGAAGAAGTCTTTTATCACCCAGGAGAGATGGGGAGACAACTCTAAGGCTGGCACCACACATCCTGGGGCATGGCGGGGGGCTGAGTGTGCACCAGGGTTTGCAGAGACAGACAGAGGGCATGATCCCCAGACCTATTATTCTTCCTGAAGATACTGGCCCCTTTTCCTGAATGTGGATTCCAGGCTGGTTTATGGGCTTTGCTGAGGAATTACAGTAATTTAGCTAACAGGTTGAAGTCAGAGGCCAAAACAGAAGAAAGAAGATGTGGATTGGGAGTGCTTTTACATGGGGTTTGATTATTCCTTCTGGAAGTGCCCAGTGCTATCCACTTTGTCATGCAAAGAAAAAGAGTCTGGGGTTCCACTTCAGGAGGCCTGCTGTAATAGTGTATTGACAGGCCAAAGTAGGACAGAGTTCAGCTGGGTTATCAGGCCAAAGACTGAAAGGTCAAAGGGTTGTCATGGAGGAAAATGAGGCCTGTTTAGGGCAGCTGTTGAGAGGGAAATTTAAAGACCATGAAAACAATAATCTGACCCAGGCCTCTCTTTGATTGTGTTCAACTAGATGTATGTGCTTATGTTTATTGGAGGAGGATGTGGGTTAGGTCATCTCCCTGGCCCAGTCTATCCACCTTCATGTCATCATTCTGTTAAAAAACCTTGTACCGGGGCAGCTAGATGGCGCAGTGGATAGAGCACCGGCCCTGGATTCAGGAGTACCTGAGTTCAAATCTGGCCTCAGACACTTAACACTTACTAGCTGTGTGACCCTGGGCAAGTTGCTTAACCCCAATTGCCCCTCAAAAAAAAACACCCCAAAAAACAAACAAAACAAAAAAAAACCACCTTGTACCTCTGTACAAGCCCTGGGCCTGGAGTCAGGAAGAGCTTAGTTCAAATCTGGCCACAGGGGCTTTCAAGCTATGTGACCCTGGACAAGGCACTTAACCTCTGTCGGCCTCAGCTTCTTCAACTGTAAAAGAAGAGTCCTAATAGCATTTACCTCCCAGGATTGTTGTGAGGATTAAATGAGATAATATTTGTAAAGCACGAAGCACAGTGCCTGGCATATAGTAGTCATCAAGTCAGCATAGTACAGTGGAAAGAGTCCTACACTTCAAGTCCTAAGACCTGGGCTTCTAAGTGGCTTTGCCACTTAACATGTGTGACTGGCTGAATAACAACCTCTCTGGGCCTTGGTTTCTCTAAATCGAAGGGATTAGGGTGGATGACTTTTGAGGTCCCTTCTAACTCTAAATCCATCATCCTAAATGAAGATACTTGTGCCTTGGGTCCTATTCTACATTACCTGTTAAGCGCCACTTCAGCCCGACCTCTTGGTTTGGTTGGTGTTTTTTTCTGGAGCATGACAGAGTGTATTTATATTATCCCCGGTGTTCTCCTCATTCCCACTGAAAAAGGAGATCCTTTCTACCTGAACATCACTTTGGAGAATGGAAATTGTTCCAATACTGGGTTTTAATTTGTATATATATTGTTTAACAACTGAATTATGGGTTCCTTAAGCGAGGTATGTCTGCAGGGGGAGTCATTGACATTTTGACACTTTCGATCCCCTTTTCCTCCTTGATACCCTCTTCTCTCCAGGTTTTCAGGACATCCATCTTTCCTGCTTCTCCTAACTATCTGATTGTTCCTTCTGGCTCCTTTGCTGGAGCCTCATCCAGCTCATGCCTAACAGTAGGCATCCCTGAGGACCCTGGCCTCTTTTCTTCTCTCTCTATACTGCTTCATTTGATGACCTCCCCTGCTCTCATAGATTTGCTTATCTCTATGCTGATAATTCTCAGACATACTTGTCCAGCCCAAACCTCTCTCCTTACCTTGTCCTGCATCTCCTGTTGTCTATTGGACATCTCAAATTGGATATTTGATTGACAGCTTGAAACTCATAAACTAGACTCATTATTTACTTGCCCCCCCCTCCAACCTTCCCTTTCTCTTAACTTCCTGTTACTGTTGAGGGTACTGCCATCCTCCTAGTCACCCAGTCTCCCAACCTAGGTGCTATTCTTGACCTCTCACCCTCCACATCCAATCTGTGCCTAGATTTGTTGATTTTACTTTCATAACATCTCTCACACATACCTCTTTCTTTCCTTTGATACTACCACCACCCTGGAACAGGTTTTCATCACCTCAAGCCTGGACTATTGAAATAGTCCTTTCGTTGGTCTCCCTGCCATAAGTCTATCCCTTTCTTGTCCATCTTTAACTCAGCTGTCAAAGTTATCTCTCTAAAGCATAGGTCTGACCATGCCAAACCCCTACTGGATGATAAACCCCAGTGGTTCCCTATTACCTCCAGGATCCAATATAACATCCTTTGTTTGGTATTCAAAGCCCTTCAATAACCTGCCCCTCCCATCCATCCCCACCTTTGTAGCCTTTTTATGCCTCACACCCTCCATGTACTCTGTGACCTAGTGACACTGGCCTCCTTGCTGTTCCTAGGACAAGACTTTCCATTTCCTTACTCTGGGCATTTTCAGTAGCCATTCCCTATGCCCAGGATGCTTTCCTCCCTCATCTCTGCTTCTGCTTCTGCCTCCCTGACTTCCTCCAAGACCCAGCTAAAACCTCATCTTCCACAGGACACCTTTCTTGCTCCCACTGAATGCCAGTGCCTTCCCTCGATCGATTATTTGCAATTTATCCTGTATCTATCTTGTTTGTACATAGTTGTTGATCTGTCATATCTCCCCATTGGTCTGAGCTCCTCGAGAGCAAGGGCTATCATTGGCCTTTTTTTTTGGGGGGGGTATCTCCAGTGCTGAGCATGGTGCCCAGCTAAGTACTAAACTAAGGTGTTTGGGAAATATTTGTTTAATTAATGTTTATTGCCTTTGCCTGTGATTATTTACCCTTCTGTCTTGGCTATCTATTAGCTCTTACCAAGCTTTCCCCCTACTCCTGGAATTGGCTGCCATTCCACTTGCTTTTACACATTTCATCAGTGCCTCAGAATCTCCTCTGAGAAAGTCAAACCTTGACAATGAAAGCTTTGCAAAATACCTGTGACTACCACCTCAGTCCAGGAAATTTAGTTAGATCAAATGCAATTCAACTAAAAATAATTTTCTTTTTCTTTTTTGAAAAAACATTAATTAATTAATCTACTTATTTATTTTAAGTAATAAACTTTTTTTTATAGTTTTGGGTTCCAGTTTTTATCCCTTCTTCCTTCTCTCCCCCCGCCCAAGCAGTAAGCAATCACATGTGGGTTACACATGTATGATTATGTAAAACATTACCATATTTGTCATTTTGTACAAGAAAACTTGAAAAAAAAGATAAAAAATGAAAGAAAGTGAAAAATAGCATGCTTTAGTCTGTGTTCCATCAATATCAGTTCTTTCTTTGGAGGTGGATGGTATGTTTCATAGATAGTCCTTTGGACTATCTTGGATCATTGTATTGTTGAGAATAGTTGTCTTTCACAGTTCTTCAAACAATATCACGTCACTGCATACAATGTTCTCGTTGGTTCTACTCATAAAAGTAATTTTCAAATTAATTTTTTCAATCATCAGGCATTTTTTTGTTCTCCCCTTGCCCTGAAAAAGGATAAACAAATCCTTATAATAAATATGTATGTATGTAGTATGTATGTGTCCACAAACATTCCAATATTGGCTATGTCAAAACATGTATGTGTCTTTTTATTTATTAATCCTATCACGTACCACCAGAAGTGGGTAAACATTCTTCTATACAGGTCTTCTGGAATCATGGTATATTGTTACATTGATCAGAGTTCCTAAGTCTTTCCAAAGCATTTCTTTTTTTTTTTTTTAATTTTTTGCAGGGCAGTGGGGGTTAAGTGACTTGCCCAGGGTCACACAGCTAGTAAGTGTCAAGTGTTTGAGGCCACATTTGAACTCAAGTCCTCCTGAATCCAGTGCTTTATCCACTGCGCCACCTAGCTGCCCCCCGCAAATCATTTCTTTTTACAATGTTGTTGCTATTGTAAAGATTGCTCTCCTGGTTCTGTGCACTTTACTCTTCATCAGTTCATACCAGTCTTCTCAGGTTTCTCTGAAACTCCTTTCATTATTTTTTCTATATGATATTACATTATAACAAGTAGCTATTAAGCACCTATAGTGTAAAAGGCACTGGGCTAGGAACTGGATTTACAAAAACAAAGTGAAAAATAGTCCAGAACCTCAAGGAACTTACTTTCTACGGAATATGGATTTGAGAGAACAAAAGAAGGGAACCCCTCAAACAAAATAGCACCATCATCTTTCATACTTGCCCAGATCCTATTGAAATCTCTTTGGTAATTATATTTCCCCTTCAGTTTTGAGTTTACAATCCTAAATTTCCTCTCTATATAGCCTGTTCCCACAAAACCCTTTTCTGAACAGCTAAATGTTTACAGTCATTTTTAGCTTATTTGCATCTCTGGTCATTTGTCTCTTTCTTCTACTAAAATCATCACTAGCTTCTGTTCCTTTCCTAGTTCCCAATGTGAATCTTAGCCCCATTCTCTCATCAATATCCCTAACTCTAGTCCTTCATTCTCATACTAGTCCCTCCCTCTTTCTTCCTCCCAATCTCCCTCCCTGATCCTCCTCTGGCAATGCCTCTGGGTCTAAGGCTTAATCTAAGAACAGGTAAAGGTGCCCAATGGGAACCCTGACCAACTCTTAGGGATTGGTGGCCTGTAGCCTTAGACACACAGGGCTTTCAAAGACAGGGCCATGCTGAAGGATTGTCAGTCATCCCTTGTCATGCACACAAAGATTGTTCCTATGCTGAGACAACCCCAGGATCCCAACCAGGCCCACACCCAAAAGATTTTATGGGGAGGCAGTCAGAGAAAGTTCCACCAGTTGTTTGCAGACCTTATCTTTGCCCTTCCAAATGTTTGCATAGAAAGAGCTTCAGACAGTGTCTGAACTGAGGTGGGAAGGGCTCTGTGACCTCATGGGGCTAAAATAACCACTTAGTCTGATGCTCTCATCAATCTAGGAAAACAATGAAGGACAAAGAAACTCCACCTCCACCCCCCTTCTCCCTCCCTAGTAACCAGGTTTCCAGTCTTTGTCTTTCTTCCCCCAATCCAGGCTGGGATTCTTTTCTCATGGAGCAAGAACCATTTTGGACAGACCAATGCCTTTCAGACCTATCCTGGTCTGATTCCTTCCCCCTTTCCACTGTGCTCTGTTGTGATTCATGTCTCCTGTGGGGGAGGATAAAAAAGAGGACTCCCTTTAGACCTAGGAAGGCTGTATTCCTATCTGTTTCTACAAACCCTAGGGCTTCTTAAACTTTTTCCACAGTTAACCCCTTTTCACTAGGCCCTGGGTATATAGGTATATAAAATAGGTATACATAAACCTTTTACTGTTGCCAAATTTTTTGGGATTCCCCACATTCAGTTATTGGGGTTGCAACCCACAGTTTAAGAAGCTAGGGCTTAGATCATCTGTAAGGTTTCCTTCTCCTACCTCCATAATTCTGGCTTATGCTATTTACCCTGTGACAGTAATGGAACACCCTGCCCAGCTCAGACTGCATACATGCATGCATACACCCACACAGACACAGACGTACATACCCTCCACCTCTGTCTGCTGAAGCCTCATCCCCTTCTGCTAGGCTCTATTTGATTTCCCACCCTCCCCCTTCTGCCAGATCCAAGAAATCTCCTCTAGGTTCCCAGAGACCTCTTCTTAGATTTCCTTCCACCTTGTGCTTTGTCTTTCCTCCATTAGAGTGTAGCTCCTCAGGTCTATGTGCACATCGGGCATGTTGTGTCCCTTAGCACCTCATATGGTGCCTTGCACATGATATTATACTTATGGGCTTAGAATCATCAGAAGGGGTTTCTCCTGTGAGAAGTGTTAAATGAATATATGGATCACTGGATTTGATGGAGGTACCTTATTATCCAAAAGTATTTTTTATGAAACCCTGGTTAATAGGAGCAAAATGTCCTTCAACAGAACTCCAAACCTGAACCCAGATAGCTAGCAGATAAAAGACCTTACCTAGTGACTTCTTTTCCCTCAGGATAATAAGTCCCTATCGTATGGTACATCTGGGCGTCCTCATCCTTGTCAAACCCTTTTTTGCAATCCTGTAGTCTTATCATGATGCTTCTGTACTCCCTCCATACTTGATATAACTGAAATTGTTAAACTCCTTTTTGTTTCTGGGTTGATTTCTGTATCATACTATTGAAACTGACAAAGCCCCGTAATCAGTGGACTTTAGTCCATATTACCCTCAGAAATGGAGGTCCCCTGAGCTTCTCTCTTAGGAGGGGGAGTCTCCACATGATCATGTTGTGTTTCTCTTTCTTCTTCGTGAAAAAATATTAAACTGATATTATGTTTTTCTGTCTGTGATCTGTTTCGTAGGAGGACAGGTATCATGTTCTCTGATCTGGTTTGGTAGGAGATATAAAGATATTGTAATTTCTCTGATCTATTTATTAATTTTGTAGGAGAAGTTAACATTATTTCTCTGATCTGTTTGTAGGAGACAGCCGATACATAAACTATATTTAAATATTACGACAGAAGCAAAACCAAAGATGACACGAACAGGACATATCAAGAATCAAGGGACTAGTAAAGTTAGATTGACCAACTAGATAACAGGACAGACATACTGAGGAAGTATGGGAAGATAAAATACGATAGCAAGAAAGTCAATTAGGCATGTCCTACCACTTGGTGGAGCTAGAGCCAGAGATAACTCCAAGGTGCAGACCATCATTTCAAAAAAATCCCCCTCAACCTCTCAGGTATATGACAACCATCCAAGCTTTCCTCCACCCCACCTCCAAAAGTGAACTTTCCTCTTTCGGAGTAGTCACCCCATCTATCCTCTATAAAAGCTTTGTCCTTTCCACTGTCTTTTGGAAGAAAATTCTTTCTAACTCTTTTTTTCCTTCCTGAGAGGCTGTGTCTGACTTCCTCTCGGTTACCTTCCCTAAAGCCAAATAAAAGATCACTTTAATTCTGATTGGACTGTGTGCAAGAGTATAATTCTTTACTGAGGAATACCTAAGAACCACAACACCCCTCCACTTCCACATTGAGGTGGGGTGCCCCTGAGATCTGCATAATCCACATTAAAATTTTCTGGCCTTCCTTTCATACCAGAGAAGTCTGAATTTTTTTTCTTTTAAGAGGTGTTTAGAGAACCTTATTGTAAAATTTGGGTTATTTGGTCATAGGCTCTATGTCATCTGTTGGCTTTTGTGCGTCACCTAAAGCTTCCACAAAACTCCCCCCCCAAATTCTCATTTAATTTCTTATGCCAACCCTTGATATACGGAAATTGCTATGGGGAAAGTCATCAAGATGTGGGAGGGATGACTGTAATGTTTGTTGAATTGAATACAGCATTCTATGATTTACTTAGGATCCTCCCTCCTGGGACCTGGAGAAGGGAGAAGGTTGACTATATCTAGAATCTCAAACAAACAATATTAATAGAATGCCTATAATGGACCCAGCAATAGGAGCTTGGACTAAACCATCCATATGTCATCAAAGAGGGAAGGTCAGCAGCCATCTGTACTCCAAGGACAGTATGGGCTTAAAAGTTGTCACTCCAGACTTTCCTGACCTTCCTGCATATAGAATAAGGGCACCAAACTAGATTTTTCAACCAGTGCTTCCATTTCCCTTGGCCTATCTATGGCCATGTAAAGGAACCACAGGATTACTGCAAGCACATGAACAAAAACAAGAATTTTCTCCTTAGTTCAATCTTTCTGCTCAGTTTTTTGTTGGGCTTTTAAAAAAGCAAACAATTATGTCCATTTATTCTTCTACTTTTAAATTTATTTATTTATTTATTTGCAGGGCAATGGGGGTTAAGCGACTTGCCCAGGGTCACACAGCTAGTAAGTGTCAAGTGTCTGAGGCCGGATTTGAACTCAGGTACTCCTGAATCCGTGGCCTGTGCTTTATCCACTGCTTCACGTAGCTTCCCCCTTCTACATACTTTTTTTTTTTTTATGGTAAGGATAAAGGCGGTTTTCCACTTTTATTTGCATATTAATGCCACATTTACTCCCGTGCCATAAGCTTTTGTTTCTTCAGTTTCTTTTGGGATATCTTTTTCTTTTGAGCAACCTCCTCTTCTGGTTTAGGAACAATTTGTTCCTTTTCAGTCAGTATCATCTCAATATGGCAAGGGGAACTCATGTATGGGTTGATTCGGCCATGAGCCCTGTAAGTACGCCGTCGCATTTTGGGAGCCTTGTTAACCTGGATATGCTCAATGACAAGAGAATCCACATTCAAACCCTTCAGTTCAGCATTACTTTCTGCATTTTTAAGCATATGCAGCAAGAACTCAGCACTCTTTCTGGGCCAATGACCCTGTGTCCAACCCCACTGCTTAGCCTGGGCACACCTGCCAACTCCACCATTGTATCGACGGAAGGGAACACATTGTTTCTTCAATGTGACATCTTTCAAATACTTGGTAGCTTTTCAGATGTGCATGCCCTTGATAGCTTGGGCTGTTTCATGGCTATTCTTGAAGTGGACCCGGAGATTTGAACCCCTTGACTTGCATGATTTTGTGGGGTTCTCTGGATCAAGAGAGTACCTCACCATTTTAACTGATTACCCTTCTCGGAGGCCCTCAGTTCGGCCACACCGAGGGCTCGATGGGGGCGATGCCCGGTGGATTGGAGACGTGGTGCAAAAGCCGGCGCTCCACTCACCTAGCTTCTACATACTTTTTAAAAAATTATTTTTCTTTTTTCTTTTTTTTTTTTTGGTGGGGCAATGAGGGTTAAGTGACTTGCCCAGGGTCAAGTGTCAAGTGTCTGAGGCCAGATTTGAACTCAGGTCCTCCTGAATTCAGGGCCAGTGCTTTATCCGCTATACCACCTAGCTGCTCCTGTCCATTTATTCTTTTCTTTTAATTATAAAAGTATTTTCTTTATTTTCCAGTTACATGTAGAGATAGTTTTCAACATTTGTTTTTATAAGATTTCTAGTTTCAAATTTGTCTCCCTCCCTCCCCCCTCCCCCCTCCCCAAGACATCAAGCAATCTGATATAGGTTATATATGTACAATCACATTAAACATACTTCTGCATTAGTCATGTTATAAGAGAAGAATCAGAGCAAAAAGGAAAACAACAGCATCAAAAACAAAAGAAATAGTATGGTTCAATCTACATCCATATTCCACAGTTCTTTTTTTTCTGGATTTGGAGAGCATTTTCCATCATGAGTCCTTTGGAATTATCTTGTACCATTGTATTGCTGAGAAGAATCAAGTCTATCACAGTTGATCAACACATAATGTTGATGATACTGTGTATAATGTTCTCCTAGTTCTGCATCATCTCACTCATCATGCAAGTTCATGCTAGTCCTTCCAGGTTTCTCTGAACTCCTCACTGCTCATCGTTTCTACAGCACAATAGTATTCCATTCCATTCACACACCACAACTTGTTCAGCCATTCCCAATTGATGAGCAACCCCCCTATCCATTTATTCTTGTTCATTGCTTTAATATGAATAATATGTTTATCTGGTGCCCCTAAACAGGAACAGTTTGAAAAGGCAGCATGGTATGGTGGGAAGAAAATGTAATCTGGCTTCAAAGGACTTGCGTCCCAAATCCTGGCTTTGCTACAAGCTACCTGTGTGATCATGGGCAAATTACAGCCTCTCTGGGCCTCAGTTTCCTTATCTGTGAAATGAGTGGGGTGTCCTTAGATGATCTTTAAAATTGCTTTCTGCTCTAAATCAGATGACTTATGAATGTAACAGGGAGACAATGAAAACCTAGCTTGAGGTTTTCCTGATACAATCTCCTTTGTGGAGCTTAAGGTTAGGTGGGGAGCAGAAAGAATAGCCCACTTCTGGAAGTTTGTGATAATGGCATTGGAGAGGTCAGCCCTCCACTTCACAGCAAGCACAGATATTCTGCTTGGCCAGGAAAAAAAAAGCCTTTTGGTTTTCAGTTCAACAGGAACTGGGAGTGCATGAATAATTAAGTATCCAGCATCTTCTATATGCTTGGTCCTATGAGGGTATAAAAGAAGCCAATGTGATCCAGGCCTCCAAGAAACTTATGGTCTAGTTGGAAAGAAAAGACTAGTAGATGTGATATAGCACTGGACCAAATAGTAATTAAATAAACAATTGTGTGGTACAAACCATTAATGCTATAAGAGTTCAGGCTCTTAGGATCATTGTGGGCAGGGAGAGTCAGAGGATAGAGATGGGACTTGAGATGGATTAAAATAAATGGAGAGTATCAGGGTGTTGGAGAGTATGAAGGTAGATGCATGAGTAAGGCCAGGGACAGCAAATTAAATGACTTGCCCAGGGTCACACAACTAATAAGTCTCTGATTCTGCATTTGAACTCAGGTCTTCTTGACTGCAGATCCAAGGCTCTATTTATCATGTCCTGAAATGCCTAGGCACTCTTCACTGTGAGTTATGAGGTAGGGCGGAGGGAAATATACCAGATAGGAGCTCAAGCCAAGAAGCACTTAGAGATAGACTTCTCCCATACCTTAGGCATACTTCCCCTAGAATCCTAGGAGGGGATGTAGTGGGCCTTAGTCTGAGAGAGTAAGTTCACAATTGTGTGTGTGTATATATATATAAAATTGTGTTCATATACATAATAGGCACACACACACATATAGATACACATGCATACATGCATACATACATACATATTGTCTGTTCTAATTACTTCTCTCTGCATCAGTTCATACAAGTCTTCCCAGGCTTTTTTTTGAAACTGTCCCTTTCATAATTTCTTCATATACCATAATTGGTTCAGCCATTCCCCAATTTATGGGCATCCCTTTGCTTCCAGTTCTTTACTACAACAAAGAGTTTGCTAGAAATACTTTTTTAAATTATAATACTTTAATAAAAAATTTTGTAATACTTTTTATAACTTGTATGAGTTTCTTCTTTCTTTGATCTATTTGGGTTATAGACCTATTAGGTGAAAGGGTTTATAAAATTTTGTGACATTTTAAAAATGCTTCCTAGAAGGCTAGACCAATTCACAATTCCATCCAATGATGCACTAGTGTGTCTATCTTCCTGAAGCTCCTCAAAAAACACCTCATTTTCCTTTTTGTCATCTTTTCCAATATTATAGTGTCACGAAAAAATTTTTAAGTCCGACGGAAAAATGAAAATAACAAAGTTTCCAGGCTGAAGCAAATAGGTTTATTGAGAGAGGGCCAGTCCCCCAACAAAACCGGTCATCCAGGCTTTGGGCCTGAAAGACCAGAAGTACAAACTACATAGGTTTATATACCCCGGGGGGGCATTATCTAAAATTAGGACATAGTCTTGAGTAATAACGAGGATCAGCACTATGATATCAATAGGGTGGATCATTGTTAGGCCAGTGTAAAGTGGCATGAACAGTAGCCAGTGGTAACGCGGTGTGAACAGTATTACTGGACCACCTACAGACCCTGTGACATTTCCTAGGGTGGATATCACAAGATCTACTACACTATGTCATAGGAAAATTGAGAAACATGGAAAAAGGACTTGACCTACTAACCTTATGCAATCTATATGAAGCACAATTATTTTTTTTGTGTGTTAATATATTGAATATTATTTTAATTAAAGCACTTAAAACTATAGTAAATCTCTTATAACTAAGGGATGGGGAAAATCTCACTCACAATAGTTGCAAGGTGGAACTTCAAAGTTGTTTTATTTTGCATTTCTCATATTATTAGTGATTTGGAGTATTTTTTATATAGCTGTTAGTAGCTTGGATTTCTTCCTTTGATTGTTGCCTGTTTGTATCCTTTGACCATTTATCTTTTAGGCACTGGTTCTTGCTATATATCTAACCAGTTTCTTATGTATCTTTGATATGTAATTTTTTTTTTTTTGGTGAGGCAATTGGGTTTTAGTGACTTGCCCAGGGTGTCACACAGTTAGTAAGTGTCAAGTGTCTGAGGCCCCATTTGAACTCGGATCCTCCTGACTCCAGGGCCCATGCTCTATCCACTGTGCCACCTAGCTGCCCCGATATGTAATCTTTTTTTTTTTTAATTTTTTTTAGAGAGGCAATTGGGGTTAAGTGACTTGCCCAGGGTCACACAGCTAGTAAATGTTAAGTGTCTAAGGCCGGATTTCAACTCAGGTACTCCTGACTCCAGGGCCAGTGCTCTATCCACTGTTCCACCTTGCTGCTCCTGATATGTAATCTTAATCACAGAAACTTACTATAAAGATTTTCTCATGTAACTATTTCTCTTTTAATTTTAGCTGCCTTGATTTTATGCAACATTTTTTTCAATTTTATGTAATTGAAATTGCCCATTTTGTTTTCTGTGATCCTCCCCATTCCTTGTTTGGTCACAAACTCTTCCTCTATCCAGATGCCTTGCAAAAGGTAGTTCCTCCATTGCTCCTCTGATTTGTTTATGATGTGACCTTTTACATGTAGGTCATTTATCCACTTGGAAGTTACTTATGGTATATGCTGTGAGATGTTAATCTATACCTAATTTCTGGCAGACCATTTTCTAGTTTTCTCATAAGTTTTTGTCAAACCATGATTTGTTTGGGGGGTTTTTGCTTTGGTGACTTTGCACAGCCGTCCCTCATTTAAATCCAATTCACTTCAAGTCATGACGTCTATCATAGTCCTCTTTGAGAATGAAAGGCAAACAACAATTAACAATTTTTAGTCATTTCTTCAAAAGATCCTTTAATAAATATAATTTTTATTGCATTGTAATGAGTAAATGATTTTTTTTGTTTTTTGTTTTTTGTTTTTTTTTAGTGAGGCAATTGGGGTTAAGTGACTTGCCCAGGGTCACACAGCTAGTAAGTGTTAAGGTCTGAGGCCAGATTTGAACTCAGGTACTCCTGACTCCAGGGCCAGTGCTCTATCCACTGCGCCACCTAGCTGCCCCAGTAAATGATGTTTTTAATTTCTGCTTTTCTACTTTTATTTATGAAGTTTTATGTTTATATTTATAAAGGTTTATAATGCCTTAATCTATGATCAATTTTTGTATACAATGTTGCAAAAGTGAGAGATACATATATCCCTTTCTGTTCCCATTCAAGGAATAGAAATAGCCAGGGAGCTATCATATCTACCTTTTCTTTTCTTTTTCTTTCTCTTTCTTTCTTTCTTTCTTTTTTTGCTGGGCAATGAGGGTTAAGTAACTTGCCAAGGGTCACACAGCTAGTAAGTGTCAAGTGTCTGAGGCTGCATTTGAACTCAGATCCTCCTGAATCCAGGGCCAGTGTTTTATCCTCTGCGCAATCTAGCTCCCCACCCCCCCCCCCCCATCTACCTTTTCTAAAATTTTGTTCAGGTCTTTAACTTTTTTTCTTGCTTATCTTTTTTTTTTTTTTTTTTTTTTTTGGTGAGGCAATTGGGGTTGAATGACTCGCCCAGGGTCACACAGCTAGTAAGTGTTAAGTGTATGAGGCCGGATTTGATCTCAGGTATGCCTGACTCCAGGGCCGGTGCTCTATCCACTGCGCCACCTAGCTGCCCTTGCTTATCTTTTAAAAAAAATTGTTTAGGTCTAAAAGGGATACATTGAGATTTCCCAGCTATGATTTAAAAAAAAATTTTCCTTTAAGCATTTAAATACTATGTCATTTGAGAAATACACACATATACACAGCCATAGATGTACATATGTATGTACATGTATACACATTTATAGGTATATACACATATATGCAACTAAAAAACATTGTCTATGGCACACATAATTTACTCTGTTTATCTTTTTTAATCAAGTTTGTTTTGACTGTTGTCTTGTCTGCTATCAGGAGTGCTGTTCCTGGTTGTGGTTGGTTTTTTTGTTTGTTTGTTGGGTTGTTTTTTTTAGTTCACATGAAGCATGATAGCTTTTTGAGCAGTGAAGTATTACAATTCTTTGTCCTGCACCTTGGCATTCCTTCCTGTCTAATGGAAATCCAGTAAATTTAAGTTGAGTTTTTGATTGCTTCCTTTGTAATCACAGAACAAACTAATCACTCAGGCCTGGGAAAGCCAGACTATTGTTCTGAAACCAGACTCATGCATCTTAAGTCTAGGTAGATTGAGGGGAAGGACCCATTGGATTGAATAGCTTTGCTATTTGAAGAGTCTGTCTAGTGAATAACTCATTCCAAGCTCCATCTAATTTGTTCAATACAAATGGCGGGTTTCTTTCCTCCCAGACACCTCTAAGAATCCTGTAATTTTATTGTTCGAACACCTTAAACCTCTCCCTGATGAGTTCTGAGTTAAAAAAATTTTTTCAGGTTTTATTGTCTCTAAATATGCTAAATGTGAGAATGTTATATGCAAATTATATATACTATATGTTTCAATAACTAAACTATGGGGGCAGTTAGAGAGCACCAGCCCTGGAGTCAGGAGTACCTGAGTTCAAATCCGGCCTCAGACACTTAACACTTACTAGCTGTGTGACCCTGGGCAAGTCACTTAACCCCAATTGCCTCACTAAAAAAAAATAAAATAAAATAACTAAACTATGAAAGCAACACTTTGCATGGTAGATGGGAGGGAATCCAGTGACTTATTGAGAAGCAAGGAGGTATAATGGGATAAGTTCTGAATTTAACTTCAAAAGAAACTTGTACTAGAATCCTGCCTCTATCAAGTAATTTAACTTCTTATGCCTCAGTTTCATCATCTTATTCAAATGGGGATGATAACACTGACATTTCTAGAGTATTTTAAAGGTAATAAAAAACTTGCATTCTCATTGAAATATTAGTGATGCTTCTAGGGAAGAGGCTGCCACACAGGGCTCTTGTGAGGTTCAGAAGACACAGGGTGTATAAAGAACCATGAAAACAATAGCTATTATCATTACAAATCCTGAAGGAGGCACTATTTTCCTAAAAACTAGAAGTGCTAAAATGGGTCTTTTTTTTCCTTCTGAGAGCTTAGCAGGAAACTGGAGCCATGAACTCTTTGTTCAAGCCTTCCTTGACCTGTTTTATGAGCTTTTCACTTTGCCAGACACATTGTTGGCATACCGAATAACATGAGCCAGGGCTTACCTCCAAGGAGCTTATGATCTTATGCACATGAAACAATTCAAAATGTTATGTAGGCAGTGTATAATAAAATGTTAATTGAATATTTATCAAAATACCTAATATAGGGGCAGCTAGGTGGCCCAGTGGATAAAGCACTGGCCCTGGATTCAGGAGGACCTGAGTTCCAATCTGGCCTCAGACACTTGACACTTAGTAGCCGTGTGACCCTGGGCAAGTCACTTAACCCTCATTGCCCCACCCCCACCCCCACCCCAAAATAAATACATGATATAGTGGTAGAGAGCCAAAGAGATAAATATTTACTGGAAGGGGAATGGAAGAGAATTAGTATTTATATAGTACCTACTATGTGCCAGGCACTGTGCTAAGCACTTTATGATTATTTTCTCCTTTGACCTTCACAACAACTTTGGGAGGTAGGTACTCTTATTCCTACTTTATAGATGAGAATACTGAGGCAAACAGAAGTTAGGTGACTTGCCCAGGGTCATACAGCTAGTAAGTAAGTATCTGAGGCTGGATTTGAATTCAGGTCTTTCTGACTCTAGGCCTAGTACTATGGAACCACCTACTGGTCTAGAGTTATCAGTTATTATTTGTGTTAGAGTTATCAGGTGAGTACATGGAGAGGGATAGTGAGACCAGCATTTAAAGATGGACAGGATTTGAATAAGCGCTTGTTGTTTGTCCTTCCTTCTAGAAGAGCAAAATGATATTTGGGAGGTGATGTCATGACTTGCAGTGAATTGGATTTGAGGAAGGGCTGGGCAAAGTCACCAGCCTCACTCTCTCCTCCAGAGCCCTCTGGGTCCAGTGGCAAGATATACATCAGGATGATTGGAGTTGGCCCTAAATGCAGTGGAGACCTTGGACTTTTAAGTTAAGGTCTTTCCCCAGATCTGTTTGCCTGATCCAATACCCGTTCAGTGATTAAGACTAGGTAAGAAATGAGGTAAAGAATGACCTCTTTCACTCAGCCGAACAAACAATAAACAAATAAATAAATGGATGAATAAACAAATATCTAGATAAATGAGCAACACAAACAAACAGATCTGGGAGGGGAAGCACCATCAGAGTTTTTGACCAAAATAGAAACAATTGCTATTTACACTCTGAGCCATCAAAAATGTCTTAAGAACCAGCTGCTCTTATTTATGAAAAAATGTTTTTGTTTAACTTCTAAGCATCAAGTTGGCTTCATGTCTGTATGTTCTTTAGTTGTATTAGATTACCCAAATAACCGATTAATGTTGAAAAGCTCATCTGTTATATAGAGCACTGTGTTACAGCTCCATAATCAGTTGGTGAGATACACAGAATGCATTGAGCCAATGTTTTGACCTTAGTAAACTTTGACAATGGGTTTTCATCCTGTTCCATTGATTATAATGTTTTAAACTGTTCCCCACCTGGGGTAATTCTCAGTACAGAGAAAGGAATGTCTGAAATCATCAACATCCTTTGGTTTGTTTTTCATGTCCAGAGGCAAAAGAAAAACATTTGCCAGCAAATCAGGAGACCTGGGTTCTATACCCAGCTCTACCCGGGCAAATCATTTCTTCTCGGGATCTCAGTTTCCTCATTTGTAAAATGAGGGGGTTGAACTAGATGATCTCTGAGATCCCGTTTAAGCTCTGATTCTACTATTCACCGATGTGCTATATCAATGACACCAAGGGACCATATAGCCCTGGAATTTAACTTGAATGAGTAAATGATTTAGCTTGTTGAGAAAACACAATGAACTTACCTCAAAAGACAGGTTATGATAAATAATGGATATCTTTTTTCCCCGAGAACATGTTTTATTTTTATTTCAAATTTTCATGAAATAAGTTTACAACCTTCTATTCTTTTCTTTCTTCTTTTGTGAAAATGGAAATAAATGCACCTTATTAGTGAATCCCTTTTATAATGTGTTTCCTAAGGCAAATTAACTAATAATGGATATCTCAATTATGAAATGTTTTGGTTTCTTTGAAGCTTTATCTGGAGGCACAGCAATAGAAATGTATGGCTTTCCTGCAATATCACATGTACTTAAACTCAAATATTTTTTTTCTGTCAAAATAATTTTTGTAAAAGCTGTCTGTGGGGGCAGCTAGGTGTGGTGCAGTGGATAAAGCCACTGGCCCAGGATCCAGGACGGACCTGAGTTCAAATAGGCCTCAGACACTTGACACAGTAGCTGTGTGACCCTGGGCAAATCACTTAAACCCCATTGCCCTGCAAAACACAAACATACAAACAAAGCTGTCTGTGTTTTATGCAACTTGTGATAATAAATGTGATCTTATTTTAGAATTTAAAAAGAATGTATAATCATCGGCATTTCTACAGATTGAAGCACTAGTCACATAGCCAGCAAGTGTCAGAGCTAGGATATAAATTTAATTGTCTTCCTCAATCAAATGATCTGGGGTAACCAGAGCAACTGTATGAGGACTTGACTCTCATTGGCTAACCACCAACAATCCTTTGTGTAACCAAGAGTAAACCTAGGCTAGACAGTGCAGGGAATGAGGTAACTCTGAAGCCAAAAACTTATCCAACTGCAGGAACCTGGACCTTATCTTCAGCGATTCCCTAACTTTTGGAATAATCTCTGAGAAGTTTTTCTGTATTAGGAAAGTTAGAAGGTGTGTACATATACAGAGGACACAGGTGTGAGTTGGCTATGATGGGATAATATAAAAAGATAAATTAAGGTATAAGAAAAGGATGCATTGGGAGAAGAGGAAAAAGAGAGGTAGGATAGGGTAAATTATCTCACATAAAGACTTGCAAAAGAACTTTTACTTTGGAGGGGAATGGGGGGGTGGGGGTGGCATGCAACAGTCGAACCTTATTCTCATCGGAACTGGCCCACAATTTCTTCAGGATATGTAATAATCTCTTAATAAGGCCTTGAACTGGACTGCTGTCATCAAGGATACCTTCTGATTTGTGTATCAAAGGCCACATCCTTGACCCCTGGAATTCCCCCATTCCCCCCTCCCCTTGGGAATGTCACTCACTGACTACATTCCTTTCTAAGTCCACCTTTCCCTCCAAATTCCTTACCTACCTTTATTTAAACTGTATAATAAAACCCTTGTAATCTGTTACCTAGAGTCCTAGTTGACAATAGACTGGATAATACCCCATGATTGTGTTAGATTTTCTTCCCTGCTTAATAAAACCTTTCTTTTAATTTTTACAGGCATTGGCTTTCTCTGCTTACTTTCCCTTTTAGGGAGAAGGGAATTTAAAATCTTGAGAACTGGCTTTTGCATTCTCTGGGAGAAAGAGAGATCTAAATTCCATTAAGAGAGCGTTTTGCCTTGGTTTACAAAATCTGAAACTCTAGCCATAGTCTGGAATCCAACAGAAAGGGGATTATTACCTAAGTACTATAAATTCAAAGTGGCCTTACCACATGTGAGTGAGGGGCCTCAACATTTTTATATGGAAGTACCAAGTGAATTTATGCCCTTTTCTCTTTTTATCCTGAATGAATGGACACAGTGGATCCTTTTATGGAAAAGGAAAAGGGGTGGGGGAGGGAGAGAGAGGTTTTCAAGGTCATGGGATCTGCCAAGATGGCAGCCTACAGGTTGTTCCCAGAACGTGCATCAGCTATAGAGCAATTAATATCTGAATTCATAGGACAAAAATGGGAATTGGATATGATATCATTCTTATGCATTAACAATGGAGAACACTCACCCTTAAAGGTGTTCACTCAACAACAGCCAAGACTCAGCAAGAATATAAAGACTAAGCTGTGGTCACATGACTGAGGACCATACTGGCTCCCCCTCCAGCTGCAAAATCTTTGCCCATCCACTTTACCACATGCCTGCCTATCCATTGACACCAAGGTTGGGGGCAGACTTTAATTCTTCCTTTGGTTTGGGGGAGGAGGAAGCTTGCCACCTTTTGTTTTTGGTGGCTTCCATGTTAGTAAACCTCCCTCCACAATGGAAAAAACAACAGATGCTGATTCATTACAGGCCTAGAAGGAAACTAGAGGATCCTGTGTGATGATCAACAGGGACAGACTTAACTCTTCTCAGCAATACAGTGATTCAAGACAATTCCAAAAGATTCTTGATGGAAAATGCTCTCTACATCCATAATATGACTAATGTGGAGATATGTCTAACATGGATTGTACTGTATAACCTTTTTAAAATTTATTTTTAAATTTTTTTATTTTTGGCAGGGCAATGAGGGTTAAGTGACTTGCCCAAGGTCACATAGCCAGTAAGGTGTCAAGTGTCTGAGGTCGGATTTGAACTCAGGTCCTCCTGAATCCAGGGCCAGTGCTCTTCCACTGGAGTCACTAGCTGATCTGGGGCGCCCCCTACCCCCCCATAACCTTTTAAAAAAAGTAAAGGATCCAGAAAGCAACTCTCAAAGGGGACACACATATATATAATATATATATATATATATTATATTCCTTTTTTCCCCATTAAGTTTTATTTTCCCCAATTACATGTAATATAAATTTTGACATCAATTTTTTCAAAAATTGTGTTCCAAATTCTCTTTCTCTCCCTCTCCCCACCCAAGAACTCAAGCTATATAAGCTATACATGAACAATCATGCAAAACATTTCCACATTAGCCAGTGGTGAAAGAAACAGACAAAAACAAAACTTCAGATAAAGGAACTAACAAAAAATATGCTTCAATATGTATTCAGACACCATCAGTTCTCTCTGTAGATGGACTGCATTTTTCATAGGACCTTCAGAGTTGTCTTGGATCATTGCATTGCTGAAAATATGCAAGTCATTCACAACAGACCACTCTTATAGCATTGCTGTTATTTTGTTTTTGTTTTTTTTAGTGAGGCAATTGGGGTTTAAGTGACTTGCCCAGGGTCACACAGCTAGTAGTGTTAAGTGTCTGAGGCCGCGATTTGAACTCAGGTACTCCTGACTCCAGGGCCAGTGCTCTATCCACTTGCGCATCTAGCTGCTCCTATTTTGTATAACGTACATTTCATGTTTCATCAGCTTTCATGTAAGTCTTTCCAGGTTTTTTTCTGATAGGTTCCTGCTCATCATTTTTTTTAATAGTAAACTAAATTATATAGTCAGCTTTAAAGAGAGATTTCCTTACAATAAACCCATGAGGCTAATTCTTGCAACAACAATAAGAGATAACATTTATATAGTAACCTTATACCTGACAAAGAATTTGTTCATGATAGCCCAAGCAAAGTACCATAGTTTTATCATCATCAATCAATTCTCATCATCATCAATCCATCCTCATTGTCATCAAGCAATCCCCATCTTCATCCAATCATCATCAATCCACCAATCAATCAATCAAGGACACATAAAGTCTTTTTTTGTTTTGTTTTGTTTTATTTATTTTTTTTTTTTGGTGAGGCAATTAGGGTTAAGTGACTTGCCCAGGGTCACACAGCTAGTGTTAAGTGTCTGAGGCCGGATTTGAACTCAGGTACTCTTGACTCCAGGGCCGGTGCTTTATTTACTACAGCACCTAGCTGCCCCCAGACACATATATTCTTTTTTTTTTTCAGGGCAATGGAGGTTAAGTGACTTGCCTAGGGTCACACAGCTCGTAAGTGTCAAGTGTCTGAGGCCGGATTTGAACTCAGGTACTCCTGACTCCAGGGCCGGTGCTCTATCCACTGCGCCATCTAGCTGCCCCAATTCCCATTCCTTTAAGAATATATGTGTCGGGGGCGGCTAGGTGGCGCAGTGGATAGAGCACCGGCCCTGGAGTCAGGAGTACCTGAGTTCAAATCCGGCCTCAGACACTTGACCACTTATGAGCTGTGTGACCCTGGGCAAGTCATTTAACCCACATTGCCTGCACTTTAAAAAAAAAAAAGGAATGGGAATTAAACACAGATGGGCTAAATCATGTCCCCCTATCCCAAACCGTCCTATCCCAAACTCACATCAAACACAGGCTAATGAACTTGGCTGAATAGGGTAATAAATTCTGGGGTGTGAGGAAAACAATAGCTTCCACTTCTATAACACCTTCAAGCTTTGTGAACACTTTTCCTTCACACCAACTCTATGAAGTAGAAATGTTATGGAAGGATTGTGGTACAGGTGACAAGGAAACCAGAATTTTCTTCTGGCCTCGGAGATATTGTGACCTGAATTCAAACCCCAGCTCTACCACTTACCATCTAGTGACCTGGAAAGATCACTCAACTTTCCTGGGTTCTCAGTTGGCCTCCAAAGCTCCCTGTTATCCCCACTTTATAGATCAGGAAACCGACGGCACAGAATACTTCAGTAATTTGCCAGGGCCTCTTTGCCTGCAAATATCAAAGCCAGGATTCAAACCAGGTCACTCACATCAAAGTCAGTCAAAAGTATTTAATACAGCACTTGCATGTGCTAGGCCCTATGTTAAGTGCCAGGCTTACAAAGAAGGAGAAACAAAACCAAAGACAAACAGCTCCGGCTTCCAGGGACGGACCAGTCAACAACTCTGTACAACACAAGCAATAAACAGAACACATCAAATACAGTGCTGATGCAGCAGAATACGGTGTCATCGTACTGAAGTCCTGGGGAGAGTTAACTCTAAGAAGAAAGAGGTACCTCAGACTAGCTCAAGAAACCACACATCTGCATCAAGGCCGGAAACTGATAGCCAACCATTGTAGATTGTTTTCATCTCACTAGATGGAACGCCACTTGGACCAAAGAGGGTGACTGGTTCTTTCCGTCTAAATGCTTACTGGTACACTTAAATGCTTGTTGGTGGACTAAAATCTCATTTTACAGAAAGGAAAGTTGTGGCAAACATAACTGAGGGGACCCATCCAGAAGTAGAAGAGAGAAGCAGAATTAGAATCTGAACCAGGATGTCCTTCTCTCACTCTCCTGAAAAGAACTTTAATGATCAGCTAGTCTAACTTTCTCATTTTACAGATGAGCAAAAGTGAATGAATGCTTGGGAGATTAAACAATCTGCCTGGGACACAACTCCTGAGTGGTAGTCTGGACTAAGAACCAGGATCCAGGTTTCTTTTTACTGTCCTGAGCCTCCTCTTGCTTAAACATTCTTGTCTGTACCTTACTGGGAGATTCATAGGTCCAGTGTGTCTGATCTTACATGAAACTCCCGATCTCTCTCAAGCAGCAGTTTCAAAGTGTGGCCTGTGGATTCCCAGGGTCCCTGAGACCCTTTCATGGGGTCCAGGAGGTCAAAACTCTTTTCATAATAGTAATAAGATATTATCTGCCTATTAAAATACTCCTACATGAGGCCAGATTTTCTTCATATACTTAAATCAAAATAATACATCTTAGATTGCAGAAGCATATATGAGACATTAGACATTAGAGATTTGGAAAAAATATTTAAAACAAAACTACTCCTCTAAATTTTTTCTAGTACCTTCCTTCTCTCTTTTGATTATTTCATATTTAGCCTGTATACAGCTTGTTTATAGTAGGCTTCCGCCAGTCTCGGACAACCACGGATCAGCACCTTAAAGAGCCACAGGCCACAGTGTGGCTATGCAGTCCGATACAGGAGCCGCAGCTCCTGCTGCAACGAGGACATCAGAAGACTGTGCTCTCTGTTGCCCGTCGGTTCCTGCGTCTCATTCGTTTTTCTTCCTCCAGAGTTTGGAGGCCCATCTCAGCTTGTTTATACATATTTGTTTTCATATGGTCTCTCTTATTAGATTGTGGGCTCCTTCAGGGAAGGGATGCCTTTTTTTATATCCCTAGTGCTTAGGCCAACATCTGACACACCAGTAGCTGATTAACTGACTGGCTGACATTTTCTAATCTCCGTGGTTATGGATGTCTGTTTCCCTCACCTCTAACAGAAGTAGATTTAGATTTTTAGGAGAATTCGATTTGGTTGTTTTTTTCCCTTTGACTTGGACTCTGAGAGCCTAGGCAGAAGCATAATTGGGAATGTGGGCCCAATAATAACATCATTAATAAACAATGACACAGTCACACCCGCTGTGTCACCAGCATGAAGCTTTGTCCTCTCAGGTCAGTTCCGCTCTTTTGGTTTTAGCATTTTAGCTTGAAACTTGACTGTTCCATCCTCCCTGGGAGATCTTGTTGTTGAATAAACACCTTCCCTCTGGGTTGATTACTCGGTGGTATTAGGAACCCTTTCAACTCATCTAGGAAACCATCTTTTTACTTCCTTTGCAATGCAAAGCCCAGGTCTCCATTGAGCATTTGTCTTGTCACCCTTTAGATCTACAAAGGAGCTGGTGAGAGGCTAAGTGTTTTTGTAGTTGGAAAACAACTACAACTGCCTAGGCCCCCTGTGGGTTCTGTGGCTTGACCTGAGTTGCCCAGCATGTGACTTCAATCCTGCCATGGCCCCAGTCAGAGTAGGGTTTATGCCTCTGACCAAAGTCCTATGTCAAGGATTCATCCAGAATTGTTAGCCAAGTAGAAGAGGAAGACAACACTGAGGAGGAGTAATCTCTTCCATTTCTTGGTCTGGGTTAAATCCTAACTCTGAATTCTGTCTTCAGAGTTTAGTCTGTCTGCTTAGTGTTCCACCATAAACTTAACTTCCTCCTTCTTACATGGTGGAATCAATACTGGAGATCAATGCTCCAATGGTCCAGTGCTTTGACTTCCACTGAATCCAAAGTCCAAGTCCGTATCGAGTTTGTTAAATTTACATTCCAGCAGCTAGCCCTGGTGGACCAAATGGTCAACTCCATCTTATTACTCAGGAATTAATATCTACTCCAAAGCCCTTTAAGGGCTTCTGGAATTCTGTGGTCTGTGAAGAAGTCACGATGAAGTAAATTCTTGTGGGTGGGGGGTGGGAATGGAGGGGGGAAAGAGAAGTTGGAACACAAAGTTTTTTTTTAAATGGATGTTTACAAATTTTGTTTTTACATATATTTTGGAAAATAAATTCTATTCAAAAAAAAGAGAAGAGGAAAAAAAAGAGTTTATGATAAAGTGGAGAAAACTGGAGTCAGGAGAGACTTGGGTTTGATTTCTGGCCCCAGTATTTACGAACTGTGTGACCCTGGGCAAGACAATTAACCTTTCTGAGACTGAGTGACCTCATTTGTAAAACTAAGGTAACAGCATTTGCAATAGGTGCATTTTTGAAATGGTAAAGTGGATAAAGCGCTGTATAAATGTGAATAATCGTTGACAAGCACTGCCAAGACCAGTTTTCTTGAGGACAGCTTTATAGCAGACTCTGTTACCCCACAGATATCTTGGGGGACAGTTGCTGTGTGGAATCTCATAGAGCCTTCATAGCTGGGATGGAAGGCAGAGACAAGCCTCCCAGGAGGAAGAATCTTCCCTCCAAGGCTCCCTAACATGCTGAAAGAGGAACCTATGCCCATTGGTTCAGGAAGTGCAGGGGGCCCCACACAGTCCTCGTTTTAGGAAGAAATCTTAAGTCATTGGGAGGTGTTGCAAATGGCTCCACATATGGCCTCCATGGGGGGAATGAAGTCACACAGCACCTGCCACTTTTTTCTATAGGAAGAAAAGGATATGGAAAGCAGACTGGGGATGGTTTCCACAAAGCAAGCTGGATAAATTCCTTTGAGGTAAGGCCAAGAGGCCCATTCCCAGGGACAAAAGGTCACACTTTTTTTCTTTGCTCTTCTCTGAAAATACAGGATGTCCCTGTCATCCCACAGGCCACCTACCATCATCTGCCTGCCCGCCTGCTTCTCTCAGATCACCTGACACTCAAAGCTGGTCCGTACCAGCTGAGGTTTCAGATGTGGCCCAAACAACAAGACACCATTTGGCCATCTTCTCTGTTGTTCAATAGGGTCCACTTTGAGGGATCTAGACCACCTCTTGACAGGACACCATGGCTTTCCCCTTCTCTCTCCTACCTCATTCAAATTCAGTTTAGCTGTAAAGATAGCATGGTTGTGGGTGGAAGGAATGGTGGCTCCTTTGTCAGAGGTGGTGTGCTTCTAATCTCAGTTATCTTACCAGCTATGCCTATGACCATCCATCTACCTCCTCTTTTCCTTTTAAGATTCACCTCCAGATCTATCATCCTCTCCTGAGCCTGGTGGTAGAATATCTCCAGTTCATTTCTTTTCCCTTTCAAGGAATTCAGTGCCTGGCTCATTTTTTCTTCTCTTCCCAGCTCCTGCTCTTAAATTTGGAGATTTCAAAGGACAAACAGATATCCCTTCAAGCCCCCTCTCTTCTTTCTTTTTTTTTTCTTTTTTGTTTGTTTTTGCGAGGGCAATGAGGGTTAAGTGACTTGCCCAGGGTCACACAGCTAGTAAGTCTCAAGTGTCTGAGGCTGGATTTGAACACAGGTCCTCCTGAATCCAAGGCCAGTGCTTTATCTCACTGCGCCATCTAACTGCCCCTAGTACCCTTCTCTTTCTAGTTTCTCAAACCTCCTCCTGTTCCCATGATCTCTGTTCCTTATCTGGGATGGTTATTTGCTTGATCTCCTCATCTCCCATAAATGTTCTATCTCCACGATTCAGAACTCTGGAATTGCTCACTCTTAACCACAACTTACTGTTCCTCCATCGCTCCCTGTGCCTCACCCCTCCTAAAGGTATTCTTAGGCCTCACAACTCACAGTCATTTAATTCTCCATGCTTTTCCAGCCTATCACCCTTTCAACCTAAAGCTTAAAAAACAATCAATATAACAGACTTAAAGTCTTTAATCAGGGCAGAGGAGTTATGACTCCGAATACCACCATAGGCAAGCATTAGGAATACCCAAAGATAGGGACCTAGGATAGAGTTTATGTGGGTAACAGAACAGAGAAAGGGAAAAGATTGGCCTCTGGGTTAATTTACCTCACAGTTTCACCAACTAAGTTCTTTTACACAAAAATTCTGAGAGTGGTGAGATTACCCCCCATGAGGGGTTAAGTATCTCATAAATTCTATAAATTGAAATGTTTTACACAACAAGCAAAATTACAAAAAGAAAGCGTGGGATTCTTTGGAGGGGAGAGTTTTGGGAGATCTCGTAAGCTCTAACATTCAATCATCTCTTCTAATTTTCAATCTTTTATTATCTAACTGATTTCTTTCCTACAGCCTACAAACATGCCTACATCTCATCCATGTATAAGAGTTCATTTGTCCTGCTATCCATTTAGATCATTATTCTGACCTGATTATGAGGTTATTATTGGTCTCTCTTCCTCTTCACACTTAGATTCCAGTGAAAAGTTATTTACACTTATTGCTTCAGTTTCCTTATCTCCCATTCACTTCTCAGCACTTTGTTTGCAATCTGGCTTCAGACCCTGCCCCCCTCCATTCAAATGAAATTGTTTTCTTCAAGGCTATTAATAATCTTTTTTTTTTTTTAAGTGAGGCAATTGGGGTTAAGTGACTTGCCCAGGGTCACACAGCTAGTAAGTGTTAAGTGTCTGAGGCCGGATTTGAACTCAGGTAATCCTGACTCCAGGGCCGGTGCTCTACCCACTGTACCACCTAGCTGCCCCTATTAATACATCTTAATTGCCAATATTGATGGCCTCTTTTTAGTCCTAACTCTTCTTGAAGTTCTCTACAGCACTTAATACTGTTGACCACCTCCAGGATACTCTCTCCTGGTCACATTGCTCTCTTTTCAGGTCTTCCTCCTACCTGTCCAACCACTCCTCTTAGTGTCCTTTGCTAGATCATCATCCAGGCCCCACCCCCTGGAGCCTGTGTATATCCCAGGGCCATCCTAGATTCTCTTTTCTTCTCTATTCACATCTCTATTTTGATGAGTTCATTAGATACTATGAGGTTTGATTATCATCTCTACATAAGCAACTCCCAAATCTAAATATCCACGTAGCCTCTCCTAAACTCCAATCCTACATAATCAGTTCCTGCTGGATATCTCCACCTGGCTGTCCCACTTAGGAACCTGAGTTCAAATCCAGCCTCAGACATTTAACACTTACTAGTTGTGTGACCCTGGGCAGTCACTTAACCCCAATTGCCTTAAAAAAAAAAGTCTATTGGGTAGCTAGGTGGCACAGTGGGATAGAGCACTGGCCCTGGAGTCAGGAGTACCATGAGTTCAAATCCGGCCTCAAAACACTTAACACTTACTAGCCGTGTGACCTTGGGCAAGTCACTGTAACCCCAATTGCCTCACCAAAAAAAAGTATTAAGCAAGTACAGTAGAGACTAGAGTTAACCTTTTTTTTTTTTTTTGCAAGAGTTAACCTTTTATGTACTCTCTAAGACACCAGCAAGAGCCAGCTCAAACAATTTTTTATCTCTAACCCTGAAAAACTTATTTTTCTCTTTCCTGGTTTGACGCAATTCACTAGATAATATGTCTGCTGTTCTCTATACAGGTAAGCTTTCCTTGAGAAGATCTCCTTATGTATCAAGTTATCCTGAGAAGATTTCACCATGTATCAAACCATCACCATTTCTCACATGTTCAAAACAGAACTCATGATCCTTCCCCTCAGACCTACCCTCTGGCTTCCCCATTTCTATTAAGGGTACCACCATTCTTATGGGTCAACCAGATTCACACCTCAAAGGTATCATCTTTTTTTTTTTTAAGTGAGGCATTTGGGGTTAAGTGGACTTGTCCAGGGTCACACCGCTAGGTAAGTGTTTAAGTGTCTGAGGCCGGATTTTAACTCAGGTACTCCTGCCTCAGGGCCGGTGTTCTATCTGCTCGCACCACCTAGCTGCCCCAGGTATCACTCTTTATCCTTACTCCCATTCACCATAATAGAATCAGTTACCAGGTTTTACCAACTCTGCCTCCATGACATGGGCTCACATCTGTCCCCTTCTTTCCCTTCACAACCACCATCTGAATCAGGCCTTCCTTCTCACCTGGACTACTGCAACCAGTCTCCTTATTGGGCCTCTCTGCATGCAGTCTCTGCCTTTTCCAATTTGTCTTCCTCATAGCCACCAAACTGATATTCTTTTTTTCTTTTTTTTTGGAGGCAATTGGGGGTTAGTGATTTGCCCAGGGTCACACAGCTTAGTAAGTGTTAAGTGTCTGAGGCTGGATTTGAACTCAGGGTACTCCTGACTCCAGGGCCGGTGCTCTATCCACTGCGCCACCTAGCTGCCCCAAACTGTTATTCTTAAAGCACAAGGTCTGACCATGACACCTGGCCCTGTTCAAAAAGCTTCAGTGTCTTCACATCTTCCCCCAGGATAAAATATAAACTCCTTTGTTTGGAGATTCATACTCCTGACACCATACGGTTTCCTGACTTATTACAATTCCCATACTTCCTGTACCCAATACTGACCAACAACCTACTTGTTTTGTTTTGTTTTTTTGCACTAAGGCAATGAGGGTTAAGTGACTTACCAAGGCTACACAGCTAGTAAGTGTCAAGTGTCTGAGACTGGATTTGAACTCAGGTCCTCCTGAAATCCAGGGCTGGTGCTTTATCCACTGCAACCACCTAGCTGCCCCCCAACGACCTACTTGTTATTGCCTGTGTAGTACATTCCATCTCCACTGCCATACCTTTGTCCTCTCTGCCTGGGATGTTCTTCCTCTTACCTCTGCCTCTTGAAATCTCTCTTTAAGGACAGAGTTTTGTTTTATTTTTGTCTTTGAACTCAGGAAGATGAGTCTTCCTGAACTCTAAAGCTCTGCATATTCACTGCCCTAAAAGTACTGATAGCAGCTCTTTTTATGATATTAAAAAATTGGAACTAAGGGGTCATCCTATTGGAGACCCACTAAAACAAATTTGGCATGTGAATGCAATAGGATATTACCATGTCATAAGAAATTATGGAATGGGTAATTTCAGAGAAAATGGGAAAACTTTTATGAACGTGATGCTTAGCAAAATGATCAGAAATAGAACAATTGAACAATGATAAATATTTAGAGAAAAACAACTTTGAAAGACTTTAGAACTATCAATGCAATGATAAACAGTCAAAAAAGAATTAGGAGGAAATATGCCACTCATCTCTTTAGAAAAGAGGTGATGAACTTAAAATATGCAAAAAGAGCTATCCATTTTCAGACATAGCCTAACATGGGAATTTTTTATTTTTATTTTTTGTCAGACTAAGCAGCTTGTATGGAGAACTTTCTCTTGTTTTTTGGTTTGCTTGATATAAGGGAGAGGTAGTGTAGATGAAAGGAAAGATTAATTTCTAAATGCTTTTTTTTTTTAAAGAAAGAAAATTATGGGAACAAAATGAATCATGGTTACAGAGTGAGTTGAGACCCAGAACAAAGCAGGAGGTAAGCATGGAGTTAGAGGTTTGAAGAGAGGGTGTGAGAACCAGGCTGGAATTCTGAGCCTGGAGATGACCTCCAGAGGGAGAGAAACTTGGGAACAAGGCCTTGGTATCTTCTCCCCCTAGGGTCGTGGGGCTTGTCAGTTAAACAATCAGTTTAACTGCCCTTGCCTGAAAGTTCCATTGGTGTTGGCCTGTGCAGACAGGTAACCAAGAGAATAATCAGCTCTCACAAAAGGCCAGCAGGTGAGGAGCATCCAAGAAATCAGAGATTAGCATGTTCCCTTTCTACTTTGAGGGGACAGAGACAGCTTTATCTCTCTCACTTCAATTCAACTCAACAAGCATTTATTGGCCAACAAATCCACCAAGTAGAGAGTACTTTGTCAAGCCCGCTAGGGGAAATGGAAATGAAGTAATGCTATTCTTCAATCCTTGTGTGGGAACCATGATCTCATAGCTGTGAGTATTCATAGAATCAACGGGATGCTAGATTTGGAGTTTGAAGGGACCCTAAAGGTCATAGACTCCATAGCTCTTCATTTTATAGATGATGAAACTAAGGCCCAAAGTTACAGGTCATGGTCCATCCATACCTTGTCTGTTTTTTGTTTTGTTTTTTGTTTTTGTTTTTTGTGGGTCAATGAGGGTTAAGTAATTTGCCCAGGGTCACACAGCTAGTAAGTGTCAAGTGTCTGAGGTCGGATTTGAACTCAGGTACTCCTGAATCCAAGGCCAGTGCTTTATCCACCGTGCCACCTAGCTGCCCCCATCCATACCTTGTCACCTTGGGGCATGAGTGAAATAGGTGGCCCTGACTTATTTCCTTCTGAAAGAGAGAGCTATGACACAATACAGCAGTGCATCATCTCCTGCTAGGGAGGATAACCAGGAGAGCCAAACATTGAAGAGAGGAGCTCATGATACCCCGAGGACCCCAGAGCCAAGGGAATGATGGATCTGTAGCACTGAGGGACCAGATTGATCCATGAATGATATGAAGGAGCAAACTCTGACCTTATCCCTTGATGGGTCCCCCTTCAGGGTAGTCCTCTAGGTTTTGTAGGCTCTATAGGTCCTTGAAGAGTGTTGGATCACAAGGTAAGGGATGGTCTCCTAGTTCTTAGCATACACTTTAGTTCTTTCCTTTGTATTGGAACTCCACCTATAAGCTGTGTAAAGTGTTTGGCACTAGCTGCTGAGGGATGGTTCTAATCAGTGCTGACTGATTGATTGAGAAGACTGTATAGATGAGAGTTGGAATGGGGAGTCCCATTGGCTCACGAGGAGGGATTGGATTTGAACAGAGTAACTTCATGGAGCTTTACTTAATGTGGAAAGGACCATTTAGATCCGCTGGGAGGAGAGGAGAGCCTACCAGAAAAAAGAAGGGTCCTTGTATAGTCTCCATTACACATCCTTTTTGTATTTTTTACTCTATACTATAACACTCATATGTGGAGATTTGAGCCCAGGTCCCTTGGCAACTAGGTGGACACACTGGAGTGGCCCTGGAGTGAGAAAGACCTAGTCCAATTGTGACCTCGGACAATTATAACCTATGTGACCCTGGGCAAGGTCCTTTAAATTCTATCTGCCTCAGTTTTCTCATTATAAAATGGGGATGATAATATCATCTATCTCCCAGGGTTGTTGTAGGATAAAAATAAGATGCAATGCTATATAAATGCTAGCTGCTGCTGTTATCTAAGTCCCCTAGACTACACAGCCTTATGCTCTCCTTGGAGGAAATAGTATAAACCCCTAACAAGTCTAATAGAGGGTTGTCATTTGAGGAGGAAGAAAGCAATAGCTACTTCAGGAATCAGCGAAAGCTGTATGAAGGAGGATGTGTCCACTGAGCTGAGTCCTATATTTAGAAAACAAATGATAATTAGGTTTGGTTGGAATTTAGAATGGAGGAAAGAGAATAATATGAAATAAGGATGGATAAGTAAGTAGGAGTTAGATTGTGTAGGACTGTGAATGTTAGGCTATTGAGCTTGTTTTTTATCCTGGAAATAATAAGGAGCCACTGAAAGCTTTGTTCATTGGGTTGGCAAGCCAGACTTGGGCCTTAGAAATGTTACTTGGAAGTGATGTGGGGATGGGTTAGAGAGTGGAGAGACTGGAAGCCAGAATTAGTCTTAGAATAATTTTGGAGCTAGGTGATGGCTGTGTGGGTGGGAGGAGGATGGAGTGATTATAAGAGGTGGAGTGCTTAGAATCAGATCACTGGTTTTAAGCCCCTAGGCAAAGGAAGGAGGCTGGGCTGGGGAAAGCAGGATAGATAGCAAGGTAGAGATTGTTTGGGGGTTCAGTTGTCATAAGCAACACAGAAGCCAGAAACCTGCTTGCTAAATTTTAAGCCTTTGGGCCAGAACTTCATCATCTCCCTCTTGGTGAGGAGATTTTAAGATGAATAAAGTTCGAGGATCATTGACAAAGTAAAATGAAGTGCATAATAGAAAGTTGACCCTCAGAGGTAAGGAAGACCTGGGCCTTATGATTCTGGCAGAGTCACTGAGTTTTCTCAATGCTCCAGGCAGCTTCCTAAAACTATAATATAAATTGGACCCAAGCTGCTGATCTGCTTTTGGGTGACTGGTTCTTCTTACCTGTAATGAAGCCATAGGTGCTTAGAAACAACCACCAAAAAATAAAGAAACAAGGGTCCTTGTTTCTTTGGCCCTTTTAGGTTCCTTGCAAGTCTATAACTATGACCCCATGAATATGCAGGAGAATTTAGAGCTGGCGGAATGTAACATGCCTGGGTTCTCCAAGACACCAGGATGGCTTGGGGAAGCAATAAAAGAAAAACCCCAGGTTTGCTTAGGGTTGTTCCTCCTTATTCTGACCCAGCCTGAAGCTGAATGGGTCTACTGGGCTCACCTAGTCAAGAAGCATGTGAAACCCCTATAGCCCTACAAACAAACAAACAAACAAAAAAACAAGAAGCATGTGAGAGATGGGCAAAGGACTCTGTTCACCTGTATATTTGTGTGTTTAAATTCTGCTATAATCTTCTCCCACTTGGTGGAGGGATTGAACATCTGCCCAATAAACAGAAAAGGTTTCTTCAGTAGAACAAGGTCAACACAGGTTCAATGGTGGTAAGGAAGGTTATGCAAGGACAGGGGCTCTTGTCACAACATCTGCTTGTGATTTAGAAATTACATTTGTTATAATCCCTTTAACAAATACATGCGAAGGTAAGAGGCAGGCTTTTGAAGGGTTTTGTTTGTTTCTTGAGCAGACCACACCTTCTTTTAGTAATGGAGAATTATAAGATACTGACTGCTGTGGTTTTAACCCTTTGTTTGTTTGTTCTGTTTTGTTTTGTTTTTGGTGGTGGTGGTGGTGGGGTTTGCTGGGCAATGAGAGTTAAGTACCCTAATTAATTGACGTATTGATTGGATATATATTTGAACATGAACTGTGGCCAGACAATGCAGGCAATGTGCTTAGTGTTGAATAGAGATCAGGCTAGATTGCACGTGGGAACATTGCATAGCCCTTTTATATCATCTGTAGTTTGTCTCACCACTGGGAATCATCCATGCTCTGTGGCTGCATCATTAAATAATGCTTATCTCAGAAGAAGAAGTACAGATGACCCTCGGCACTGTAGAGATATACAGTGGGGGCGAGTACATTAGAGAGCAAATCGCCAGTGAGTTGCTGTGATTAAGGGGAATAAGAGACATTGTCAGGAGCCCAGATAACTGAAAAGAGTGGCAAAGGATGGACAATCTGAGTGCTAGTTTGATCTGTTTAATATATTCCAATAACCAGAGAAAGAGCTTTAGCACTTTGGATAGATTTTCCATTGAGTGTTTTTGGAAGTATGTGGATGAGAATCATATGAAAAACATTACCCTTTGATCAAGCAATACCACTGAAGTAACATTTATTATTCATGGGTAGGTAAAGCAATATGATAGGTTTTATAACACAGACATCTCCCCCACAAGAGTAAAAGACCTATTTGTAAAAAAATATTTTATTTTATTTTTTTCCCTTCTAATAGAATTTTATTTTTCCAAAATATATGTAAAAAACAAAATTTTTAAAAATTTAAAAATATATTTATAGCAGCACTTTTTGTGGTGGCTAAGAATTGGAAATCAACAGGATGCCCATCAGTTTGGGAAATTGGCTAACAAGCTGTAGTATATGATGGTAATGGAATATTATTGTGCTATAAGAAATGACAAGCATGATGATTTCAGAAAAGGCCTGGAAAGACTTGTTATGAACTGATGCATAAGTGAAGTGGGGGGCGAGAACCAAGAGAATATTGTACACAGAGACAGGAAGATTGTTTGATCGAAGAACTGTGAATAACTTGACTATTCTTAGCAATACAATGATCTAAGACAATCCCAAAGGACTAATGATAGCATATAGATTGAATGAATGCAGACTAGAGCATGCTATTTTCACTTTCTGTCATTTTTTCCTTGTATAAAATTACTATATGGCAATATTTTACATTGCACATGTTAATCTATACTCTGATTGCTTACTGCCTCAAAGAAGGGGAGGGAAGGAGGGAGTGACAGAGGGCTAAAATATTGCGAACTCAAAACTTTAAATAAAATGAGTATTTACTGGCAAAAAAGAATCATAGGACAAATAGAATTAGTATGGGATCTGCAACAGTGGCAGGGAGCAGCTGCATTAATGAAACCACAATACATTTGGGAAGATTAAGTCTTTGTTATTATATTTGTAATAATAAGGGAAGCAGCAGTGTTGGGCCTCTATCCAAGGAGATATTATCCTGGACCATGAAATATGGTGATAATCTCTTTGTAGGATCTTGAAAGACTGTAAAAGTCTCTGGCTTGAGGAAGGATACAATAATCAACATGACCTGAAGGATCTGAAGCATCAAGACTATGGAGTCGTGTTTAAGGCTAGTCAAGGCCAGCAAAGCAGAGGAGCAGGTGAGGGTTGAGCATAGCAGAAGTGAAAAATAATATGGTCACTATAGAAGAAGTGAATTATGAGGCCAAGTGAAAACAAGTAGTGGCTAATATAATAGAAAAAACATATTTCTATTGCACTTAAAGTTTACAAAATGCTTTCCTCCCAACAGCTCTATTCCACAAGTGTTATTTGTTTTTACAGATGAGAAAACTGAGGTTCCAAAGGGTTAAGTGCAAGATGGCAAAGAGAAGCCAGGAGGTTGCCTGAGCTCTCTCGGGTTTCCCTTAGAAACAACATTAAATCAAAGGGTTAAGCATCTTGGCCACCCAGCATCAACAAACCACTAAGTATCAGTCAGGATTCTAGCCTGGTTTGTCCCTCTAGCCAAAGCAGAAGCCAAGTGAAATAGGCTGGTAGTCATGGTGAGAGCAGGAAGTAAACTGAAGTAGCTGAAATATAATGTGAAGGATGGGTAGTCAGAAGTAAGGACACCTTCTGGGTTCTTGGGGTGATGAAGGAGTAAAGGGGCAACAACCAACATACATTTTGAATTTGTTTTCTAGTTTTTTTGAAGAAAAAGATGAAGCTGCAGTCTCCAGGCTTCCCAGAACCATCATTTCTTAGGTAATCATAAATAATGTGTATTAATACTTTAAGATACATATTCATACATGTAGTAGGTTTGCATCCACATGTCTGAGGAGCTCACCTGAAGCAAGTGGAGAAAGTTCTTTAGAGAGGTCCCTTTCCTCCAGATTCCTGGATTTGAACAAGCAGTTTTCAGAAGAAGAAATCAAACCTATTACAAGGACTAAAAAAGGGCAGGAGTAGAATTTTTTAATGTAAAAAAAGTATGGGTAGTAACCATGATCTCAGACAAAGTTAAAGTGAAAATGGATTTAATCAAAAGAGAAAATAGGGAAACTATACTATGTGTCAGCAATATTATTCAATATTATTTTAGACCACTTAAAATAGCTAGACAGTATAAAATATCTTAGAGTATACCTACCAAAACAGACACAGGAACTATATGAACATAAACATAAAATACTTTTTATACAAATAAAGTCAGATCTAAATAGTTGAAGTAACATTTATTATTCATGGGTAGGTAAAGCAATATGATAAAAATGACAAGTTTTGCCTAACTTATCTATTTATTCAATGCCATTCCAACTAGATTACTAAAAACATCTTACTGAACTAGAAAAAAATAATAACAAAGTTCATTTGGAAGAACAAAAGGTCAGGAATTTCAAAGAAACCAGGAAAAAAGATGTAAAGGAAGGAGATTCAACAGTATCAAACCTTAAACTATAAGGTGAAGGCATTGTTGAAATATAAAATGGATAATTTCTATCATTTTAAATTTAAAATTTCTGGTATGCATAAAACCAACGTAGCCAAGAATAGAAGGAATGCAGAATATTGGGGAGAAACTTTCATAGACAATCTCTCAGATAGTATGTGATTGGGCTGGAAAATTATAGTGGGGTGAAAAGGGAAGCCCTCTGAAGAATTGGAAATTGAGGGGATGCCCACCAATTTGGGAAGAGCTAAACAAGTGTGGTATATGATTATGATGGAATACTATCGTACGATAAGAAATGGTGTGGGGCGGCTAGGTGGCGCAGTGTATAGAGCACGGCCCTGGATTCAGGAGGAGTTGAGTTCAAATCCAGCCTCCAACATTTAACAATAATTAGCTGAGAGTGCCTCCGGAAACAGCAGAAGGCCGCAGTGGGCCGCGCGGTCGCGGGGGGCCGGCAGGGGAACACGACCCGCCCGTCCGCGTTCTATCTCCAAGGCAAATTCGAAGCTCCCCCGGCAGGCCTTGTGCAGCCTCCTGGGCCTGGACAGGAGGGGCCGCCTCCCGGTCAGAACCCAGGAGCACCTGAGGCCGAGGCCGCACGAAGCGGCGCAGGAGCCGGAGGCGGACGAAGCGTTCTGGGAAAAGCCGAAGCGACTCGGGCCCCTCCTCGAGCGAAACGAGACAAGGAGAACCGTCACCGTAAACGCAGCCATAGCCGGAGCCGGAGCCGAGACCGGAAGCGTCGGAGTCATAGCCGAGATCGCTGCAACCGTGACCATGGAAGTGCTTCCCGGGACCGAAGGCGGCGCAGCAAACCTTTGACCAGAGTCACTAAAGAGGAACACGGTGGAGTAATTCGTTCCCGTCGTTAGGAGAAGAAAAAGAAGATCCGTAAATACTGGGACGTCCCACCGCCTGGCTTTGAGCACATCAGCCCCCACGCAATACAAAGCAATGCAAGCTGCCGGTCAAATTCCAGCCACCGCCCTACTTCCAACCATGACCCCCGATGCCTGGCAGTGCCCGTCAACTCTATGCTGGCAACATCCCCTTTGCATCACAGAGGAAGCCAACGCTCAGATGCGCCTCGCGGGGCTTACCCAGGCTCCTGGCACCCGGTCTTCGCCGTGCAGATTAACCAGGATAAGAACTTTGCCTTCCTAGAGTTCCGATCAATGGATGAGACGACTCAGGCCATGGCCTTTGATGGCATCGTCTTCCAGGGCCAATCCCTCAAGATCCGAAGGCCCCACGACTACCAGCCACTGCCTGGCACGTCCGAAAACCCCTCTGTCTATGTGCCCAGTGTCGTGTCCACTGTGGTCCCAGATTCTGCTCACAAACTGTTCATTGGGGGACTCCCCAACTACCTGAATGATGATCAGGTTAAGGACTTGCTGATTTCATTTGGGCCGCTCAAAGACGCTTTCTGTGAGTACGTGGATAACGTTACTGACCAGGCCATCGCGGGGCTGAACACGATGCAACTGGGGGATAAGAAGTTACTGGTACAGAGGGCTAGTGTGGGAGCCAAGAACGCAACGCTGGTGAGCCCTTCGAGCACGATAAACCAACAGAGTGGTTGTCACAAAGAACTGCGACCCCGACTCCTACCACCGTCGGGACTTTTGGTAGAAGCAGCCAGGGAGGAGGACGGGATCCGGGGGCTGGAGCTGGCTGGGGGACCCCCCCATCCCTTCCCCCTACTCGTTCCCTACCAGGAGAGGAGGAGGAAGGAAGCAGCAGCAACAGCAGCAGCGCCTCGTCGGCAGATGCGGAGAGGCCCAAGCTCTGGGCAGGGGAGGGACTGGGGTGCGGACACACACACACACACACACACACACACACACACACACACACCGAGGGATGGGGGATGGGGAGGGCACGGGGGTGGGGGGGGCCCTCCTCCCCTTTCGGTAGCAACATATCGTGTTTATATTTTACAGCCAAAACTTCTTTCAATTTTGTTCTCCTGACCTTCTTCCCCACCCGCCCAGGACCACAAAGCCTTTCTTCCCGTCCCCTTCCCGTAATGGTTTCTTATGTAGTAGAGTTGATGTTTCTCTCCACCCCTCTCCTGGCAGTTTCATATTTGGCAAAAAGACGAAATTGCTCATTAAACATTTTGTTGTATTAAAAAAAAAACAATAACTAGCTGTGTGACCCTGGACAAGTCATTTAACCCCAATTGCCTCACCAAAAAAAAAAAAAAAGAAAGAAAAAAAGAAATGGTAAACAGGATGTTTACATGAACTGATGCAGAGTGAAGTGAACAGAACCAGAAGAATATTGTACACAACAGCAATGTACAATGGTTAATTGTGAATGACTTAGCTATTCTCAGAATACAATAATTCAAGACAATTCTTGAAGGACTTATGATGAAAAATGTTATCCACTTCCAGAGAAAGACTTGATAGAGTCTAAATGCAGATAAATGGGTATGTTTTTACACTTTATTTTTTCTTGTCTGTGTTTTCCTTTAACACATGACTAATAGAAATATGTTTGGCATGACTGCACGTGTATAACATATCAAATTTCTTACCTTCTCAGTGAGGGTGAAGGGAAGGAAGGAGAGAATTTAAAATTCAAAAATTTAAGGAACAAATGTTTAAAATGACATGTAAATTTTACATGCACTTGAAAGAAATAAAATATTAAATATTTTAAAAAGAAAAAACAAAGAAAAAGGAGCTGGGCCACTTCTAGAGCAGCAGTGTTCACTGCTGAAGGGCTTGGGCTTTGGGATAATTCCTTGGCCCCCATGGAAAGGGAAAGGAGGAGTTTTAGTTTTGCCAAAGAGAATTGGCCAGTGAGCATAAATTTATGCTCATTCAGTAAACTTAAAAGGAGAAACAACTCCCAACAACACTCTCCAGGGTGGTTGATGTTTTAAAACATCAAAGCCTGAAACATTTTGTAGGATTGTGGATTAGGTATTTCACTTTCAGTTTTCACCTCCACTACCTGATCTACCTCCCGTCCTTTCTTCTGGTTCATTCTCCTGTCAGTGGTCAGCTTTTCCTCCAAGAAGCATTTTAGTAGCAAAAGCCATGTCCACCTGCCAGTCAATATCCAGAGCAAGGAATTTTTGACCTCTAGAATTCATGATCTATTTCAGGATGGCTGTTTGTTCACCTGGGTTCAAGGAAAGAAACAAAAGTCTCCAGGGCCCTGAGGTCTTGGGCTCACCTAGATGTCCACATGCAATCCCTGCCATCTGCAAGCTGCTTCCTTAGTGACTGCAGGGATGGAAGGTGGGGAGGGGGTGGAGGAAGAAATATCCCCTCCATTCCCCCAATAGAAGATTGGGAGAGGGGCAGCTAGGTGGCGCAGTGAATAGAGCACCCGACCTGGATTCAGGAGTACCTGAGTTCAAATCCGACCCTCAGACACTTAACACTTACTAGCTGTGTGACTCTGGGCAAAAACTCACAACCCCAATTGCCTCACTAAAAAAAAAAAAAAGTTTATTTAGAATAACCCTTCTCACCTCTTTCCCCCCTTCATTCATGGGTCCCAAGGGATAAACCAAGACCTTCCAGAGGCCAGAGAACATACATCATCCTAAGCCGCTGGTTCTCGTGCTCGCCAGGCTCAGGCCATCACCTCATAGCCAATACATACATATATACATGTATGTATGCATGTGTCTATATATGTGTCTATTCCTTCACTTACCTTGAAGAATACTATAATATTCTTTTTTTTTTTTTTTTTAGGGCAATGAGGGTTAAGTGACTTGCCCAGAGTCACACAGCTAGTGTCAAGTGTCTGAGGCTGGATTTGAACTCAGGTACTCCTGAATCCAGGGCCGGTTCTTTATCTACTGCGCCATCTAGCTGCCCTTAGACTTTTTTTTTAATATCCTTTTAAAGTCTTCTCTTTCTAAACAGCCCCTTTCACCAGTTCTCCTCCTGTGCCATGCTTTAGCATCCCTCCACCTTCTTGGAATATAGTCTAGTCTATCAGTGTCCTTCCTAAAATAAGGTACCTTACATACAACACAAAAGGATAGATGAAAACTAACCATAGCAGAGTATAGGAGGGCATATGTTTTTGGAGTTGCTCTTGAAGTAGAGGATCTAATGGGAGATATTAAGAATTAAGCCATGAAATTTTATTCTATTTATTTTTTTTTGTGGGGCAATGAGGGTTAAAGTGACTTGCTCAGGGTCACACAGCTAGTAAGTCTCAAGTGTCTGAGGTCAGATTTGAACTCAGGTCCTCCTGAATCCAGGGCCGGTGCTCTATCCACTGCACCACCTAACCGTCCATGCTATGAAATTTTCTTTTCTGTTTTTTGGTGAGGCAGTTGGGGTTAAGTGACTTGCCCAGGGCCACACAGCTAGTAAGTGTTAAGTGTCTGAGGCCGGATTTGAACTTGGGTCCTCCTGAATCCAGGACCAATCTATCCACTGTGCCACCTAGCTGCCCCATATGTATGAAATTTTAAACATTTTTAAAAAATGTAAATATGTTCTTCCTCTCTATAGAGAAGTATGTTCCAATATCAGTCCTCTGTAACTAACGTTGTTACTGCATTTGATCCCATTGTTTTTTAGTGTGGCTTCATTTATATTATGTTAGTCATTGTGTACAATGTTATCTTGGTTCTGCTTTCTTTGCTCTGCCTCAGTTTATGCAAGACTTCCCATCTGAGATGAAAGCATTCCATTATATTGAGACAGGTAGGTGGCACAGTGGATAGATCATTGGTCCTGGGGTCAGGAAGACCTGAGTTCAGATCTGGTCTCAAAAACTTATGAGCTGTGTGACCCTGGGCAGGTCACTTGCCCTTGTTTGCCTCCGTTTCCTCATCTATAAATTGGGGATAATAATAGCACCTACCTCCCAGGGTTCTTGTGAGGATCAAATGAGATAATAATTGTAAAATGTCTAGCCAGTGCCTGGTATATAGTAGGCATTATATAAATGTTAGCTATTGTTATCATATTGTATTCATAAACTAGTTGGTTTAGCCCAATTGATGGGTACATGTTTTGTTTCTAACTTTTTGTTACTACAGAAGTGCTGTTATGAATATTATAGTACACATGAGATCGATCTTTCTATCATTGACCTCCCCAGAGTCAACGGATGAATAATTAAGTGATTATTGTCACTTTACAAATTAAGAAACCAAAGCCTAGAGGGGTTAAAGTCACCTGTCCCTGGTCTCCACAGTCTCAAAAAGTTACAAAATGTTTTCCAGAACGGTTGTGTTAATTCTCAGCTCCACCAGCAATTAAATAGTGTGTCTCACTTCCCACAATCCCTCTGACACTGACCATCACCATATTTTATAAAATTTTCTCAATTTCATATATGTGAAGTAAAACCCTGACAGTTTCTTTCTTATTCTATTTGTATTGATTTTGTTTGTGAGAAAACTTTTCAACATTATGTGATTGAAATGAACTATTTTTTGATGATATCAAAATTAAAGTGTTAATAGCAATGATGACAGCTCACATATACCTTTTTTTTTTTTCCACGGGAGCAATGGGGGTTAAGTGACTTGCCCAAGGTCACACAGCTAGTAAGTGTCTGAGGCCGGATTTGAACTCAGGTACTCCTGAATTCAGGGCCAGTGCTTTATCCACTGTGCTACCTAGCTGCCCCCCCACATATACCTTTTTAAGGTGGATAAAGCAATTTACACACATGATCTCATTACCTCATTTACCATTCTTGTTTCTTTCATCTTATTATCTCCCAAGGCTTTATCCTAGGCCTTCTTCTCTTCTCCCTCTATACTGTTTCAGTTGGTGAATTAACATGAATTTAGTTATCATCTCTACACAAATGATTCTCATATCTATTTGTCCAGCCCAACCTCTTTCTTGACCTAGAGTCTCACATTTCCAGCTAACTGCCATATTAGATCTGTCAAGGATGTTCAGTAGACATCTTAAATTCAACATTTTCAAAACTGAAATCATTCTTACTCCTCTAAACCTTCCTCTCTTACTAATTTCCTTATTACTGTCTAGGATGCCACCATCCTCTCAGTCACCCAGGCTGGCAACCTAGAATCCTTATTCTTTTACCACAATTGTCCTCCATTTCCAATCTGTTGGCAAAGTCAATAGAGTCTGCTTTCACTACATCTCTCATATATGCTCCCTTCCCTCCTGACCTTGGTGCAGTCCCTCATCACCTCACACCTGCACTATTGCAATAGGGATAATCTCACCATGCCATACTACCTCTAGGGAAAGCAACACCACCTTTCTGTCATCAGCTATAGAACCAAACATCTCTTCCCTGGCGGCTAAAAGGAGATTTGGATCCAGCCATGATAGAGATTAGCTGGACAAGGAGCTGATGGGGAGCGGGATGGGCAGACTATTTCATCAAGACATCAGGGCAAGGAGAGTACATAGCCTCTTATAAGACTTTGTATTTGTGGGGCACTTTTAACTCTTTCCAGAGACCATTCATATCCATCATCTCAGTTTATCCTTGAAACAACTCTGTGACATCTCTAGAGCACATATTATTATTGCAGGTGGGGCTCTTTAGCCTTGGCAGGCAACCTGCCTAGGAGAAGGAAACCCTGATTTTAAACCTCCGCTGTCTTGTAGCTATGCCCATATATGGGAAAGGCTTCGGGAGTTAACCCCGAGGAAAAATCAGGAGTCCCTTAGGCAGTTGGATGTTGGACATCACATCCCTCTGGCAACTCCTGGTGCCAAACTGTATTGGCTCTGCCTCTCCTTTGGATCCACCAATGTCGCGGAGAGGGAAAACCTGCTGCATGGGCAACAGCTTGTTTTCCAATCGATCTGCCCAGGCCAGCCCCCTGGAGAGGACACTCCTGCTACTCCTAGTGGGGTAGATACAACAGTTACCGGTTATAAGTCACTCAGGAGCTGAGGCTCCCTTATTGTGGCCTGTGGCTCTTCAAGGTGCTGATCTATGGTCGTCCAAGACTGGTAGAGGCCTACTACTACTACTACTACTACTACTACTACTACTCTCCCCTTCCTCCCCATTTGATAAAGAATTTGAGGTTGAGAAGTAAAAATGGTTTGCCTAAGGTCTCCAAGCTGGTATGTGGCAGATCCAGGGTCAGAGTGCAGGTCTCTTGATTCTTGGCCTGTCTTTCCATTACTGCAGGAACAGGTCTGATGTATAGGGGAGGGATGACAGGATGGAGGACATTGCCCAGACCTAGAATTCAGAATTGGGAAGGATCTCACTGGTCTAACCCTCTCATTTTATAGGTAAAACTGAAGGCCTGGATGACAACCTGACTTGTCCAGAGTCACAGAGGTACTTAGAGAGCCAAGGCAAGAGCCCAGACCCCTTGGCTCCCACCCGGTGCCCTTTCTACAGGCCCATACAACTAGTGAACCAGGTTACACGGCAAAAGCAAGGTAAGCAAAAGATTTGGGGATGAAAAGAATAGGGGGACACCACCCAGATCTGGAATCAGTGCCCTAATTCTATAGGAGAGGATACTGGAGCCCCAAGAGCTGCAGTGATTGTCCAACATCATATGGTTAAGACCAGAGCAGGGATTTGAACTCACACCTCCTGACTGAGTGCAGGGCTCCTTTCATCAGTATTTCCACTAGCATATGCAGCCACCACTTCATTTTCTTTCCCATCCTCTCTCTAACCCACATGCCATTGGACTCTGGATTCATCTGGGTTTAAGATGTGGAAATTCTAGATGATACTTGTAATTTATCTTATTGGGCTCGGGCCTCTACGCAGTTTCCTGGGAACTCCATTGATTTTGCTACTTGTTAACAGATCATAGGATCAAAGATTTAAAGCTGAAAGAGACCTGAGAGGTCTTCTGGGCTAATCCCCTAATTTTACAGATGAGGAACTGAGGTTCAGAGCGGTGAAGACCTGCCCAAGAGCACACAGGTCATCAGTGGCAGAGTCAGGATTGAACCCCAGACCTCAAGCTCCAAATCCAGCCATCTTTCCCCTCTAACACACTGTCTTCTAGCTACATATTAAAAGATCAACCTATTTAATCTAGACAGAATTGTAAAGCAAAGCGATAAAAAAAAGTCTCAATGGCCATTCCCAAGTCGGTAATACATCTGGGTCATTTAACCTTTGGTGCTCTCTGAGACCAGGAGTTACAGATCTGAAGTGAGAGAAAGTTCACGTACCCAGAGTTCCCCATACCTATGGAATCACAAGTTTGGACTAAGAAAACAAGTTTTTTTTCCAGTGAGATTCTTGATATTATTCATTGGTTAAGCCCCAATATTACAGGTAAAAAGCTCATTACAGAGGAGACTACGAAGCATATAGTTATACAGTTGGTACCTAACTGAGTTACCACTCTCTCTTGTGTCTTCTAACCAGCATCATCAAAGACTCCATATTTCTTGGTCAAAGTGTGTTGTATCCAACTCAATTTAACAAGCACTTATTTGGTGTCTGTGGTGTGCAAGAAATTGTTTTAGGTGCTGGGGATACAAAGACAAGAAAGAAAAAAGAAGGAAGAAAGAAAAGGGAGAATGGAAGAAAGTGAGAAGGAAGGAAGGAAGAAAAAGAAAGGAAGGAAGAAGGGAGGGAAGAGAGAGAAAGGAAGGGAGGAAGAGAGACAAAGACAAAGAGATAGAGGAGAGACAGAGAGAGAAAGAGACAGAGACAGAGAGTCCACTCAAGGAGCTTTCTATCTACCAGGTACTGTTAGCTCTCCTTTGGAAAGTTTCACTGTCCTATAGGAACTTTGGGTTATAGAGTAGCTTAGGAGACAAACATTTATAAAGACCTTTGAATGATTCAAAGGGAAATGTGAGATAAACATACAAGGTTATACTACAACCAAGAGAGAGTTTTGCTGCCACCAAGAGCCTGACTACTTTTCTTTGTGAGTTATCTAGACAGAAGAGACATCAAAGGCCCCAGTTTGTAGATAAGGTTTCCCCAAAGCACGTGGCAGCACTGGGTTTACTGCAAACAATGCTACATTTTCAGATCAAAGAGTTTGAGGGCCTAATCCAGGAGCTCCTGAAAAGCTGTACCATCACTGCTCACTATCCAATAGTATGTCAAAGGTCAGTAATCCCTTAACAATTCATTTATTTTTTTAAATTTTTTTAAAATTTTTAATTTTTTTTAGTGAGGCAGTTGGGGTTAAGTGACTTGCCCAGGGTCACACAGCTAGTAAGTGTTAAGTGTCTGAGGCCAGATTTGAACTCAGGTCCTCCTGAATCCAGGGCCGGTGCTCTATCCACTGCACCACCTAGCTGCCCCAACAATTCATTTATAACATAGAATCATAAAAGATTAGTTGAAAAAGATTTTAGAGGTTTTTGCCATTCAACCTCTTCATTTTCTCCATGTAAAACTGAAGGTTTAGTTAGTGGCAGAGTGAAGTCTAGAATCATCTTTCCCTTTCCCTTTTAATAAACCCTGTTGCCAAGGTGATACATTCCCCAAAGGCACTCTTTAGATACACAAGATGCAAGGCTTCATTCCATTGCTTGACACCTGCTTTGTTCACTCTTTCCTTCAGTTGCACTCTGATCCATGTGTCAGACACTCCCTCTCTGCTCCAGCTGGGGAAGATTAAGCTAGAAAAAGCAGAGCTTGGGTGTCTTTGTCCTTCCTTCAACACCCTACCTTTTTTGTTTTCTTGGAGAAAAGGTTTATTTTTTCCTATTTTTGGTAGGATTGTGAGATTTCAGTGCCCTCCCATGATTCTTTTTGGGTTTTTGGTGGGGCAATGAGGGTTAAGTGACTTACCCAGGGTCACACAGCTAGTAAGTGTCAAGTGTCTGAGGTCAAATTTGAACTCAGGTCCTCCTGAATCCAGGGCTGGTGCTTTATCCACTGTACCACCTAGCTTCCCCCCCACCATGATTCTTAAATAGGGGTAGCATGGCATAGAGGCAAGAGACTGCCTTCTGTAGAGACTACTACCACCATTCTCCCGGGCTTTAGAACTGGAGGATCTGGGTTCAAGTCCTGGCTATGCCACTTACTAATGTGTGTATGATCTTTTTTTCTTTTTGGGGGGGGCAATGAGGGTTAAGTGACTTGCCCAGGGTCACACAGCTAGTAAGTGTCAAGTGTCTGAGGTCGGATTTGAATTCAGGGCTGGTGCTTTATCCACTGCACCACCTAGCTGCCCCCTTACTCATGCCTTTATTGAGGAAGCTTCTAATGTTTCCCTTTATAATTTTTTTTTTGGTTTAGGTTTTATTCGATATCATATACAAAACGTTTCCAGACCCAAGAGTTTAATCCTCCTCCTCTTCATCCTGGTTGATCTGGAAGTACCGTAATTCGTAACTCTCTTTGCTATTGGCCACCACTCAGAGCCAATCTCGAAAATTGTTCTTCTTTAAGTATTTCTTTGTCAGGTACTTCAAATACCTTTTAGAAAATGGCACCTCTGAAGTCCCAGTGATCTTACTCTTGCTTATCTCAGTGGTTACGACTCCACCACCAAGATTGCCGGCCTTTCCATTCACTTTGTAAAAACTGCTCAAAATTAATAGCATCCATAATCCCATCTTCCACAGGATGGGTACAATCCAGGGTAAATTTGAGCACTTGCTTCTTTTTTTGCCGCCTTTCATCACAGATTACTTCACAGGAGCCATGATGATTGAGGAAGCAGAAAGGGCTCCCTTTATAATTTAAACAAATTTATTATTTTTAAACCTTGTTTACCTGCTGTATGTATTTTAAATGGGTTTTGTCTCCAGATGAAGACAAGCTCACTGAGTGGTACCATAGAGGAATAGGTAAGAAGGGGGAAACACAAAAGGAAAGAGCAAAAGTAAACCTGTGATTGGCAGCTAGTTGGCATAATGGATAGAGTGCTGGACCTGAAGTTAGGAAGACTTATTCCCCCTGAGTTCAAATCTGGCATCAAACACTTATTAGCTCTGTGACCCTGAACAGGTCACTTAAACCTGTTTGCTTCAGTTTCCTCATCTATAAAATAAGCTAGAAAAGAAAATGGCAACTCACTCCAGTGTCTCTGCCAAGAAACCCTAAATGGGGTCATGAAGAGTCAGACACCACTGAAGAACAACTGAACAACAACAAAAACCTGTGATATCATTATCCTAGACCAGGGTTGTTTTCTTTCTTTTTTTTTTTTTTTTAGTGAGGCAATTGGGGTTAAGTGACTTGCCCATGGTCACACAGCTAGTAAGTGTCAAGTGTCTGAGTCCGGATTTGAACTCAGGTACTCCTGACTCCAGGGCCGGTGCTCTATCCACTGCACCATCTAGCTGCCCCAGGGTTGTTTTCTTAAACATTTTTGGTCATGGACTCCTTTGGCAATCTGGTGAAGCCTATGCATCCCTTCACAGAATAATGTTTATAAATTCTTAAAATACCTAGAATTATAAAGGAAATTAATTATACTGAAATACAGTTATAAAAAATTTTTTTGGAAGTTCATGGAGCCCAAGTTTAAAACTCCCTAAACTGAGTCAAATTTATAAAAATACTAAGTCATTCCCCAATTGATAAGTGGTCAAAGGGTATGAACAGGCAGTTTTCAGAAGAAATCAAAGCTATATATAATCCTGTGAAAAAATGCTCTAAACCACTGATAATTAGAAAAAACGTAAATTAAAACAATTCTGAAGTGCTACCTCATACCGATCAGGAAAATGATAAATGTTGGAGACGATGTAGAAAAATTTAGACACTAATGCACTATTGGTGGAGCTGTGAACTGATCCAACCATTCTGCAGAACAATTTCGAACTATTCCCAAAGGGCTATAAAACTGTGCATACCCTTTGATCCAGTAATGCCACTACTAGGTTTGTATCCCAATAAGACTTAAAAAAAAAAAAAAGAAAATGGCCTATATGGATAAAAATATTTATAGCAGCTCTTTTTATGGTGACAAAGAACTGGAAATTGAGGGGATGCCTATCAATTGGGGAATGACTGAACAAGTTCTGACATATGGTTGTGATAGAATACTATTGTGCTATAAGAAATGATGAGCAGGATGATTTCAGAAAGTCTTGGAAAGACTTATATGAACTGATATATAGTGAAGTGAGCAGAACCAGGAGAACATTGTACATGGTAACAGCAGTTTTGTATGAGTAGTTGGCTAGTCTGATCAATGCAATGATAAAAGATAATTCTTATGACGAAAGATGCTATCCATCTCCAAAGATAGAACTGATGGAGTCTGAATGCATTTTTTTTTTTTGGTGAGGCAATTGGGGTTAAGTGACTTGCCCAGGGTCACACAGATAGTATGTGTTAAGTGTCTGAATCCGGATTTGAACTCAGGTCCTCCTGACTCCAGGGCCAGTACTCTATCCACTGTGTCACCTAGCTGCCCCTGAGTGCACATTGAAGCATAATTTTTTCACTTTCCTTATTTTTCTTGATGGGGGGGGGTGCTAAAAACATAGCTAATGTGGAAATATATTTTGCATTAATTCACATTTATTAATATATTGCTTGCTTTCTCAATGGCTGGGGGAGGAGCAAGAGGGAAGGAGAGAATTCAGAACTCTAAATTTTAAAAAGTGATTGCTAATTTAAAAAAATTTTTAAAAATAAAAAACGAAGTCCTTCTCTAAACTTTAAAAAACCAAAAATCTACATTAAGTTCTCTAGTGACTAAAAAGGGGTTGATTAATTATCCTTATTGAATAAATCCAACTTGATTATATATTGAATTTAATTGAGAAACTGAAAAAAAAAAGAGCAAGGAGTATGCTCACCTTCATTCAGGGATCCTCTGGCAGGAATAGAGAATGAAATGCAAGAGAAATCTCTCCAACCAATGGCTGAATCCTTGGGATGCACTGTCAGGTAGTACTATTCAATTTGCAGCACAGTGTACTAGACACTGGGGATGCAAAGACAGACAGAAACAAGTCAGTCCCTGCCTTTAAGGGGCTTAGTGTTAGGAGGTGGTGGTGGATTGAGAGGAGGAGAAAGGGAGGAGAAAAATATAAGTAAACATAGATAAATGTAAAATACATACAAAATAATGTGGGTGGGCCATTAACAGCTAGGGAAAGCAGACAAGACCTCTTGAAGGATGTGGCACTTGAGCTGAGATATGAAAGGAGTGGGGGATTCCAAGCCCCAAGGTAAGAAGAGAAAACGTCTCCAGCATAGGGGATCCTATTGACAAAGGTATGGAGAAAGGAGATGGAATGTTGTGTACAAGACAACCAGGAGTCCAATTTGTCTGGAATATTTATAACACAAGTGGGAGCAACGCTGAACCAAAGTAGAAAAGATAGGGTGGAGCTAGGTTGTGATCTTAAGTGTCAAACAGAGGATTGAGCATTTTATCCTAGAGGCAACAGGAAGCCACTAAGCCTTATTTCTTTTTTTTTTTTTATTACATATGAGGTATTTTATTTTTTCCGTTACATGTAAAGATAGTTCTCAACTTTTGTTTATACAAGCTTTACAATTTCAGATTTTTCTCCCTCTCCTCCCTCCCCCCTCCCCTAGACAGCAGGTAATCTGATATAGGTTATATCTATATATCTATATACATATACATATATATACACATAATAACATTAATCCTATTTCTGCATTAATCCTGTTATAAGAGAAAAAATCAGAGCAGTAATGCAAAACCTCAAAATAGAAAAAAAAAAAACCAAAATAGCACCCCAAACAAAAGAAATAGTATGGTTCAATCAGCATCTATACTCCACAGTTCTTTTTTTTTTTTTTCTTGGATTTGGAGATCCTCTTCTATCTTCTGTACCATTGCATTGGTGAGAAGAATATAGTCCATCACAGTAGGTCAATACTCAATGTTGATGATACTGTGTACAATGTTCTTCTGGTTCTGCTCATCTCACTCATCATCAGCTCACGTAAGACCCTCCAGGTTTCTCTGAATTCCTCCTGCTCATCATTTCTAACAGCACAATAGTATTCCATTGTATTCATATACCACAACTTGTCCAGCCATTCCCCAATTGATGGGCACCCCCTCAACTTCCAATTCCTTGCTACTACTTAAAGAGCAGCTATAAATATTTTTGTACATGTGGGTCCCTTTCCCCCTTCCATGATCTCTATGGGAAAAAGACCCAAAAGAAGCCACTAAGCCTTATTGACCAGCGGAGTCACTCGATGAGAGTTATGCTCTAGGAATATCAGTGTTGATTTCATTTACCCCAACCTCCTCTCTGGTGCTCAGCCCTGCTCAAAGGCTGCGGGACCTGAGGAAGGTTCTGTGGTAGAATAGCTGGTACGGATTACTAAAGCAGACAGCACCCTCTAAAGGTCAAATGGTAGAACTAACTGATCCTAAAGGTATAGGCCCCAAATTCTCCTAAGGAAACGACCCTGTTTTGATTTCCCCAGTTAGGAGACCCTGGACATGCACGTGGGGAAAAGTGCTACCAAAAATGGAAACATTTCTGTGGTCAGATGTTATCTCCACTTGAGAGCAGAAATACTATTTTAAATGATTATATTAGTGGAGCTGGCTATAATAGAAAGAACACAGACTTATATACAGCAAGGAGAACCAATTACAGTGCTTCTCGTAAGAGAGTGCATCATTGTGACTTCCCATCTGTCCTTCCATTGCTTCTCAAGTTCCACCAGTCTTTTCCATCCGTGGCTAACAGGATTTAGAATCAAAGCCTTTTGAATATGAGTCCCAATTCAGATACTATCTATGTGACTGACCTGTCAGCAAGTACTTAGCCACTCTGAACCCCTGCTTCCCCATCTCTAGGGCCTAGATCCTTCTCAGAATCCTCTAAACCCTCATCGCTGTGTGGAAGCCACCCTGGGTTCATGACAGCCATGTCCAGGAATGCAAGCTCAGGTGTGCTCTACTATTCTGGAAAGGCTTCAGGTAAGTGGACCTTCTCCTCTTCTGCTCCAGCTAGCAGCCACCCTTTACCCACATTCCGGACAGCCCAGCAGGAGGAAATCTCCTCCCACCCCAGCCTCACTGCCCAAGTCCCAATATGCTTTGGGTGCCCTGTCCTGGCTGAATCCTGACTCCTCTTATCCCCACCCATAACCCTGCTCCACTCTGACCCTCAAATTTTCTACCTTCATTCCCACAGGTGGTTAGTCAGAGACACGGCCAATCACACTGCAGGGAGGAGCAAGGAGAACCAATTGTGGTTCTCCTGGTAAGATGGCAGGCCGCTCTGATTTCCCATCTGCCATTGCTCCTTCAGTTCCACCAGCCTTTTCCATCTGCTCTACAGCTGAACTCATGCGCTGTCTCCCCTGATTGGAATGTGAGGTGCTTGAGAGCAGGGGCTGTCTCAATTTTGTATTTGTATCTAGAGTGTTTAACATTAGTGGCTGGCACATTGTAAGCATTTACTATAATGGCAAACGTTTACTATTAATGTGATAAATTTATTATTAACATGGTAAAATTTACTATCATTCTTGACTATAATGGTAAACATGTTACCATCCCATTCCATGGGCCTGGCATCTGATAGTATCTGTTTCAGGAGGTCAAGCTTAAGTAAGGAAAGACTCAGCACTAGTAGCCTGGCTGCTTAGTAAAAATTCCCTAGCTATTACCACCCATGAAATAGAGAAAAATACTGCAAGGTGACAGTAGTGGAGTGGTAGAGAAGGGGGTGGAGGAGGAAAAGAAACTCAGCATTTTGAGGTCATCTGTAAACATTCATACAGTCCTCCAAACTCTGTCTAGTGACCAGTGAATGGACAGATTACTAAAGGAACCAAATTGTACCAAGCTTGCCTTTCTTGTTATAAAGGAAGCCAGAAGATAAAAAGGTACTGTGGCTAAATCAAAGGATGATACCCAGGTTCTCTGTGGAAGGGCAAATAAACTCATGGCCTTGGTTTTATGATGAGTCTTAAAACAACAAGAATCATGAACTGGAGTCAGGAAGACCTGAGTTCAAATCCCGCTGTAGGCATTTACTAGCTGCGTGAGCCTGGGCAGCGAGTCACTTAACCTCAGTCTGCCTCAGTTTCTTCATTTGTAAAATAGGGATAATAATAGCACATACCTCCTAGGGTTGTTGTGAGGATCAAATGAGATAATATTTGTAAAGCCTTTTGCAAAACCGAAAATGCTAAATAAATGCTAGATATCATAATCACTTTTGTGCCATCATCTTTAGGAAAGAAGGAAGTGAGAAATTCTATAAAGAACTTTCCAGTGCTTGGGGAAAAATATCAGTCCTTATCATTACAAAAAAATGAATAAGAAAATATCAATAACTACCACTCCATACACTTGTTTCCATTTCCACAAGAATTTTTAGGAGAATGGTCTACACACGTTATATCTTTGGTGAAGGTATGGAAGAAGAATATGCAGGTTTTCACAAATGATATTCTATGGCAATTAGTCAATAAGCATTTATTAAATACCTACAATGTTCCATCTAGAGTATAGCCACACAAGTGATGAAAGATGCAGAGAATATGGGAACCTACTTTGCTTATTATTTGTTGACTTTAAAAAATGTGACTATATAATAATTTGGTAAAGCAAAATTCTACCTTAAAGACTTTCCACCAACAAAGCATTTCCTTTGCGTATGTCAAATTACATGAGATTTGTTGAAGGACATAAATAACAGAGTGAACCGTTCAGTGGCCCTCTGGTGATATATCATAGGAGACATAAAACTGGGAGACCTATGTCCATGTGTGGTTTCTGCCATTGTCATGCAGCATGTCTAGGGCAGAATGCAAAGGGAAGAGAGAGTTCCTTGTATATGATATAATCACAGATCGTGGGCTAGAAGGGATATCAGAGTCCATCTAGACCAACTGGTGAAAAAACTGAGACCCATGGAATGTTAATGCTAAGGTCTTGTCAATGTTTCTATTTGTGGATATAATGGGTGGTTTACATGAAGTTCTAGAACAATGCATAACTTCCCAAATGGGATCTATAATCTCTCAAAAGTCTGAACCTAATTATCCAGACAGGAATTAAATAATGAATGCCCATTGTCCAGACAACAGATAGACAATTTGGATAGACAAACCAGAGAGCTGGTCCATCAGTACATATCTAGGACAGATATTGCAAATATATAATTAATTTAGCCCATCATTAAATAGGAGGAAGATGAGGAGAATAAACTGGTTTCCTTTGGGAAATTATATAGTCTTTTGTGTGTGTGTGTGGGGGGGCAATGGGGGTTAAGTGACTTGCCCAGGGTCACACAGCTAGTTAGTGTTAAGTGTCTGAGGCTGGATTTGAACTCAGGTCCTCCTGAATCCAGGGCTGGTGTTTTATCCACTGAGCCACCTAGCTGCCCCTATGTAGTCTTTTAAAAAGCTCAAGTTTCTCCTTGAAATAGTACTTTTAAACATCAACATTCTTCTAACAATTCTATATGGCTATAGGTCTTGGGTTCTTAAAAAATAAGGTTGCAAACCATCCAAAGGGCAACAAAGAAGGGCATGGTGGTTAATCAAAGGCAAAAATCAAACTAAGGTTTTCTCTTCTCTGAGTCCAGTGCTCTATCTACTATGGGATTTCAGATCCATCAAAGATGGGCACTAGTGATTGCACCACCATGATGTGTTTATACTGCAAACACTGTTTTAAGGGTTTAAGCCCTTAGTTTTAGGGGCTATTTCTCTGGGAAACTGACATGTAGTAGTTAAATACCACTCGGTGTATCAGGCTTAGAGCTGATTTCTGATAAGGCTCTATCTTCCCTTAGAAAAGGGAAAGCCCTACAATGGGCCTTTGGGACTGACACAATTGAGAATGTAGATACAATACTGTTTTTCCCTCAGTAGAACAGCTGGATCCTAGAAAAAAGTGACATGACTAGGAGTAGGGGATGTGACTTGACTAGCAGTAGTGTAACTTTGGGGCAGCTAGGTGGCATAGTGGATAGAGGGCTGGGCCTGGAATCAGGAAGACTTAGATATGACAGAATAAGCCCAATAGAGAAAGGAATGTGCTAGGTGGTGCAGTAGATAGGAGTCAGGAAGACGCTTCTTCACAAGTTCAAATATTGCCTCAGATACTTAGTAACTGTGTGATCTTGGGCAAATCCCTTAACCTAACTGCTTCAGTTTCCTCGTCTGTAAAATGAGCTGGAGAAGAAAATGGCGAACCATTCCAGTCTCTGTGCCAAGAAAACCTCATAATGGGATCACAAAGAGTCAGACATGCAAAAACCAACAACACACTTAGAACTTGTAAAATGTGATTTGAAAACAGAGAAGCAAAAGTTTAAGAAATTATTGGGGGGCAGCTAGGTGGTGCAGTGGATAGAGCACCGGCCCTGGAGTCAGGAGTACCTGAGTTCAAATCCGGCCTCAGACACTTCACACTTACTAGCTGTGTGACCCTGGGCAAGTCACTTAACCCCAATTGCCTCACTAAAAAAAAAAAAAGAAAGAAATTATTGGGAATATATCAAAAAGAGAGTTCTTTAATCAATATAAACAAACACTAACTTGTAATGGAGTCCTGAGTTCCAGGATATTTGTAAATAGTCAGAAATTCAGAAAGCTGAATATTAAAAGGGATTAAATGGAAACTTGAATCAGCAGAGCCTAAATTTGAAACTCAGTTAAAATCTAATGGGCTGGGGGCAGCTAGGTGGCACAGTGGATAGAGCACCGGCCCTGGATTCAGAAGGACTTGACTTCAAATCTGGCCTCAGACATTTGACACTTACTAGTTGTGTGACCCTGGGCAAGTCACTTAACCCCAATTGCCTCACCAAAAATAAAAAAAAATCTAATGGGCTGTCTTGGGTGCTGGAGGGGAACCATAATTAATTCGAGGCAGAAACTGAAAATTTTAATGGTCAATTTAAAGAATTGTTCAAAGTAACTGATTTTAGACCCTAAGCCAGTGGTGCCAATTTCTGATCCTTTAGCATCAGGAAGTCATGGGGAGTCTCCACTTCATGCCAGTTAGAGGAGGCAAGAGCCCTTATTTTGAATGGCCGAGGCAAGCACAATAACTTAGGTGTTCCAAAAATGAAAATGTGTTTATGGAAGTTTTAATCAGTTTGTTTATTTGCTTGTTTGTTTTTAGAATTTAGGTTTCGTTTTCAGTACAGAAATCATTTGAAGCCATTTTGAGAGAGATATCATGGATCTGGAGGTTCTCATCAAGTCAACACTGTGTTTTGATTTGGTCCTTCCAAGAAGCCATATGGGAGAATAGACACTACCTCCACATCTTGCCAGCTCTGTAACTAGTCTAAGGTTGGTTTTTTCCCCCCTTCTCATCAGTTTTGTTAGATTAAAACACCAAAATTAGCCTTTGAACACAGGCATCCCCCAAGTGTTGGAAACTTATTTCAAAACCTGAAGTTTGGTTGGAGTTCTATGTCTAGAACTTTAAATCAACACTTTGTTGTTACTCAGTTGTTTCAGTGGTGTCTGACTCTTCATGACCCCATTTGGGGTTTTCTTGGCAAAGGGACTGGAGTGGTTTGCCATTTCCTTCTCCAGTTCATTTTATAGATGAGGAAACTGAGGCTAACAACGTTAAGTGACTTGCCCAGGGTCACATAGCTACAAAGTGTCTGAAGTCAGATTTGAACTCAGGTTCTTCAACTTTCTGCTAGAGCTCTATTTACTGCACCACCTAGCAGCACTAGTGGTTATGATATTTGAGTAAGGTTATATTTGATGGGGGAACAAAACTGAAAGTAACCAGAATTAGGAATACTGTCCAAAATCATGAAGTGTGCAGTTTACAGTCCTATTAATGTGAAGTGGACAGATGATCATCAATTTGCTAATCTACCGCTTGAGCTGCAAACGTGCACACTTGCAAAAAGTTACACACACTAAAAGATCCTAATACTGTATCAAGCTCTTTGGCTCTGCCTCAGTGGATAATCCTGAAATTTGCTTCAAGGGCACCTTTGTACAGCTAGGGTGGTGGTCCAGAGCATGGGGCTACCACATGTCCAGGGGGTAGTAGAACAACATGATATCAGCAACCTGTCAATTCTGAACCGCCGCCCACTGAAAGTAGGAGAGTTAACCATGATTTTGTTGTTGTTCTCAACCTGTGATTTAATTGGTGTATAGAATTCTTAGTGAGGAAACTCACTATCAAAGTAATTCAGCAACTGTCCTACAACTATAGTCTTCTTACAGAGTTCCCTAGGGCACTGATAAGGTTTAGGGAGAAGGGAAGGAAGGAAGGTGAGAGAGAGAGACAGAAAGCATTTACGGGTACAGTATTCTTTTTTTTTTGGTTAGGCAATTGGGCTTAAGTGACTTGCCCAGGGTCACACAGCTAGTAAGTGTTAAGTGTCTGAGGCCGGATTTGAACTCAGGTCCTCTAGAATCCAAGGCCAGTGCTCTATCCACTGTGCCACCTAGCTGCCCCCAGGTACAGTATTCTTTAATCTTTTAAAGGCATCTAGGTGGCATAGTGGATAGGGTGCTGGAGTTGGAGTCAGAAAAATCTGAGTTCAAATGTGGCTTCAGACAATTACTTGACTGTATGATCCTGGGCAAATCACTTAACCTCTGTCTGCCTCAGTTTTACCATCTATAAAATAGGAATGATGACATACCTACTTCCCAGGGTTGTTTTGAGGATAAAATGAGATGTTTATAAAATATTTTGTAAACCTTAAATTGTTATGTAGAAATGCTAGCCATCTTTTTATAAAAGGGGATATTGGGGCAGCTAGGTGGCGCAGTGGATAAAGCACCAGCCCTGGATTCAGGAGTACCTGAGTTCAAATCCGGCCTCTGACACTTGACATTTACTAGCTGTGTGAACCTGGGCAAGTCACATAACCCCCATTGCCCCTCAAAAAAGGGGGGGATATCATGCTAAACAATACTGATTACTCAGAATGTTCATAAGATTCCTTTCAGAGCTCTTGATTCACTGAAATTTACATTTGTTCTAATTGGGTATTAACATGTTACTATTAGCTTTCTCCAGAGATGCCATTTTTCTTATGTTTCACTTCTTTACAGTCAAAATTGGAGCCCCCCATCATCCTCTTATAGAAGCCTTTACTGTTATCACAAGTTATTTATTTTTTTTAAATAGGTTTTTTGTTTTGGTTTGGTTTTTGGGGTTTTTTTGCAGGGCAATGGGGGTTAAGTGACTTGCCCAGGGTCACACAGCTAGTGTGAAGTGTCTGAGGCCGGATTTGAACTCAGGTACTCCTGAATCCAGGGCCGGTGCTTTATCCACTGCGCCACCTAGCTGCCCCCCACAAGTTATTTCAGTATGAGTTTCAGCATTGTAAATGTGGGAAATGAAGACTGGACCATCTCTTCTGAAATCAGCTGAAATACAGAGATCCCTGGATGCTAATAACTTTTCTATTCAATTGCTCCCAAGAATTCTAAAGCTGATCTGATGTCTTTCTTGGGTTTTCCTGTTTCCACAGTCATATTAACTATGGCAATATATTGCTGCCACATTATGTTTGGAAGAAATTACACAAATGTAGATGCCTGATTTCCATTTGACCTAGTTTTGTGTAACGGTGAACTGTGATAACTTGCCTTGTTTGGTGGTCTGGAGTGGATGGCTCAGGATAAGACAACTCTAACAACAACAACAGCAATAACAATAAGAATGATAATGGACATTTATTTAAAGTTTGTAAAGCATTTTACTTACGCTCTCTCATTTGAGCCTCACAACAACTTTTGAGGTAGGTACTACAAGGTAGGTAGTACCTACAGTCCAAATTTTAGAGATGAGGAAATTGAGGTTGAGGTGTTAAGTGACTTGTCCATGGTCATACAGACAGTAAAAGGTCGGAGGTCAAATTTGAACACAGGTCTTCCTGACTTCTAAATCTCTCCTATCCAATATGCCACAATGCCCAATCTTTGGCATAATGCAAGATCGTAAATGAGTTGCTTACAGTGAATAATATCTCACTCAAATTTTACAGAAACCTCTTGTCTAAATTTTACAATGATTTTTTTTAATCAACTTATTCAGCATTTAGGTACTTACATAAATGACACTTAGCATCACTGATCCTTAGGAAAGTCCTATAAGGCAATGGAGAGCAGATAAAGATACTGTCATTTGTTATATCTTATCAAAGACTTGTTATAGAACTTAACCCTTTTGATGGTTTCATGACATGGTTGATCTAAATAGTCATTTGTTCTGGAAAGAGCAAAGGCATGACCTACCAAGAGTTAGATCTTTGTTGGGGTTTTTCAAAGTTTATTGATGCTTTTTGTTTTTATACCACAGTTAATTCTCAATAAACCCCCCCTACCCCAAACAACACAGAACCCTGCTTTACTTTGATGGATCTATGATGTAGTTGATGTGAGTGCTTCCCCTGCTCTACAGATTGTAACCCATCCATTCTTGCCTCTCCTGTGTGATTCTTGTTCTTGTGCTTCCATAATTCCATGAGGGGGTCTATCCAGAATTCTGGGAGTTCTTTTGCTGTGGTATAGACAAGAGTTGGGCAAACAGGCTTTCCATTGGTTATCCCTCACTCTTGCTATGTGACTGGCCTATCTTTTCTCCAGCCATACTCTTCTTATAATAAACCATTTCTCTTGTCACTTCTTTGGTTGCAATGTGTTACAGCCTATTCACAGCTGCTAAGCATTTCCCCACTGGCCTTTGGTTGTCCCTCAGTTTTCATTCTTCAAAGACTGGGGTATTCTATGACTCATGACCACATAACATTTTCTGGAAGAATAACGATATTAAAACAATGAGTCTTTGTTCCAGGGGGAAACATGGAATCATTAAAAAGTCTGCACAATTTCCCAGAGACAAACCTGTTCACTCTCTTCCTCTCATTTAACTCTGGGTCCAAGCTTATTGTCTATTTGCAATGTTTGTTCAAGCTACTGTTCTGATGGACTAGCACTACTGATTGTCCACACAGCTAACTGCCTATCACAGTCTTGAGAATAGGCATTCTTCATCCACTTGATTTTTTCTGTGTGAATAGTTAGGCCAAACTTTCTTGAGTGATCACAGATCTCATTTAGAAGGCTCTGCAGCCATATGGGGATTGATGCTATTGGTATCTACAAACAGGAACATATGGAAGATATTTATATCTATATCTATATATGTATGTATATATATCTATATATGTGTGTATATCTCTCTATATATATCTATATATGTATGTGTGTGTGTGTGTGTATATATATATATATATATATATGTATATGTATATATATGTATATATGAAGAATTCCTCTTCCATTTGTACTCTGCCCTGGACATTGTCCATGGCAGGGTCAAAAACCTTTGGTAGACATCTGTGTCCCTCTTTTATTGCTGGTTGAGATTAATGGGATTTTATGTTCTTTGGTCAATTGTGTGATTATGATCTACTATCAAATTTGGTGAAAGCCTGCCTGCTATCTGCTCAAACCTTCATCAAAGGTTTCTCTAATGCATGTGTAGATGATTCTCATAAAAATCTGTAGAGATGGAAAAACAGGCACATGGGTTGGAAGTTGCTGATAATCTTTCAGTGGTTTAAAAAAAACTTCATTTGTAATTTTTAAAAACTGGAAGTAACATGTCCAACTGCAAGAGAACAGTCAAATAGATTGTGGTATGTGAATATAACAGCCTCCCATAATATAAAGAGATCAACAAATAGTTAAGATAAAAAAACATGAGGGATATAAAGAAAACTGAAAAGACCTTTATGGAACAGTACCAAGTAAGAAAAGAACCAGAGAAACATGACAAATTAACACCATCAAAAACCAAAAGTGAATAGGAATGGTCAAAAAAGCTGATGAATACATGCAACTACCAAATTATGATATTTATATATTAAAATTCATTTAGTCAAATGGATCTAGTTTCAAAAACAATTTAGTTATGTTGATTTTTAATATCTGTAATTCACTAAAACCCAATTTGAATATCTTTTCATGCATATACTCCCATAACATCTGAATAGTTATGAAAACACAAGTAATAATAGTGTTTTTATTGTCCTGTTTTAGAAAGCTCCTAAGTTGAGGCAATTTTCACCGTTTATTTAATGGAGGCAAGTGGTTTTTTTTTTCTATATTATTGATCCCATATCAGTCTCCTATGATGTTATGCTGACCTAATGAGAGTACCCATGGGGCATTATGTGTAAAGCAGTCCATTTTTGAGAACAATTGGATTTACATTGTTATCTTGGTACAGTCACCTTTAAACGAAGTAGTAAGCTCAGAATTTCCATTTCAAAGTATTTAACAGGCATGTTTTCTACAAAGAAAACTTCAGTGCTCTTCAGGACAATTGTTTTGTTTTGTTTTGGTTTTGTGGGGCAGTGAGGGTTAAGTGACTTGCCCAGGGTCACACAGCTAGTAAGTGTCAAGTGTGGGAAGCCGGATTTGAACTCAGGTCCTCCTGACTCCAGGGCTGGTGCTCTATCCACTGCGCCACCTAGCTGCCCCTCCCCCCGTTTTCTGTTATGTTTGACTCTCCCTTACCTCGTTTTGGGTTCTCTTGGCTGAGATACTGAAGTGGTCTGCCATTTCCTTCTCTACTTCATTTTACAGATGAGGACACTGAGGGAAACAGGGTAGAGTGACTTGCTCAGGGTCACACAGCTAGTAAGTCTCTGAAGACAGAATTGAACTCAGGAAGATGGGTCTTCCTGACTCTAAGACTGGTGCCCTTATCCACTGCGCCACCTAGCTGCCCAATGTAGTCTGTACCCTCTTCTTTTATCTATGGTCTCATAGTAAATATTGACAAAGTCTTCAGCAGCTCTGCAGGCCTCCCCTGGGGTTTGGTACAGCCTTTAGCACTCTGAAGCCATAAAGGCAGATGAGGCCAACTCTTAGTTCTCTTCCTAGGAATGACAATAAGCTCTAATATTTTTTTTTCAGCATTTGCAATATATCTTTCCCTCTTTCAGGTATCTTGAGAATTGATCCCTTAATGCCCAAAAAATTTTGCTGCCTCTAACACAGACCTCTCCTGAACTTAGTCTACTAGTCCAGTTGCTATTCCCATTGTTTTTTCTCAGTGACATTTTTTCCCTCTCCCAAGACACATCTAGGACTCTGATGTGTAAGTCTGAGAAAATACTTTGTTAGAAAAATTCACTTCTTGTCTGTTGGCAGTCCTCTGTCCATTTTCCTTCTTAAATGTGCTCAACAAGATTGCTTAGCTGGGGCTCTTACTCAACTTTCAGTAAAATTCTGTTCTCTCTGTTGTATCTTGCTGTTTTATGAAGCAATTATGGTAGGTGAATATAACAACCTACCATCTTCTCTGTTAGATTTTACAAATGAGTTTCTATCCTCAACTTGTATAACTCTTTGCCAAGAGACCAAGAGTTTTCTGGCTAAAGTGATTTTTTGGTACTTTTGGTCTCTGGGTTATGGCGATTAATTTACACAGGTTGTAGTTGTTTTGGAATTGGTGATGATCTGTCAATGGTCTGTTTTCCACTTTTTGGCATCAGCGTCTTCTTTATAAACTAGGTCAGGTTGGAGTTGCTGCAATTGTATCTAGTATCCTCTCATTTGTTCAAGTTTGTTATGGATTTTGATTTTGCTCTAACAACTGATGTAGGGATGACTCCCACATCAATAACCAGTCATTTCCTGTCTGTTAAAATATAATCAGCTTTATAATTGTGATGTTATTTGGTGTTTGCTATGCCTCACAAAAGTGTCTGATTTTTATTGCTGTTTCCTTTTTTTTTTTTTTTTTTTTTGCCATTCTGCTACTGTCACTGCAGAAGAAGAAGGCACCACACACTAGGGCATTTAAAATTTTTCTTTTTTATCGATGGCCATGAACAAAGAATTCATCACTTGGTGACCCCCTATTGGTGATGAGCCTCTCTAGCCTTAGCTTGATTGGTCCTCAGAGAATAGATGTATGTGCTAAGACAGTTTCTGAAGTCTTTCCAGCATGGAGACTTTGCGGAGAAAACTCCCCTTATAGTGAAGAAAAATGAGGAAAACCAACCAGTGTAATGAAAATGACTGACATTTGCAAAATTGTGACCAGTCTACTATCTCTCTATTGAGAGGAGGGGAGTATTTCCTCATTGGTTCAATTCAATCCAACAGACATTTATTAAATGTCTAACATGTGTAAGGCACTGGGTTAAGCACTGGAGATAAAAAGACAAAAAATGGATAGTTCCTGTACCCCAGAACTTTTATATTCAACTAGGAGGATGCAACACATACGCAGAGATAAGAAAAAATGATGCTGCAAAGTAATTTCAAAAGGGTGACAACACTATCAATGGGGGGAAATCAAGAAAGGCCTCTTGTTGGAGGTGTTACTTATATTGTGCTTAGAAGAATTTGGAAATTCTGAAAGGCAAGGAGATGGGAAGTTGTGTCCAGGGAACAGCTAGCAGGACTGTTAGTAGAGAGAATGTGAAGAGAAGTTAAATATGAAAGACTGGAAAGGTAAGGGGGAAATGAAGGCCATGATGGAGAATGGTGTGCCTCTAAATGGGAGAAGAGATATGGTATGCTAGCTAGAGGGAATGATAGAGCCAGGTGAGGTTGTTCTTGTTGTTTTAGTTGGGGACATGTGTCTATATAGAGAAGAACCAGTGGATAAAGACTGAAGATGAGGGGCAGCTAGATGGTGCAGTGGATAAAGCACCAGCCCTGGATTCAAGAGTACCTGAGTTCAAATCCGGCCTCAGACACTTGACACTTACTAGCTGTGTGACCCTGGGCAAGTCACTTAATCCTCATTGCCTTGTGCAAAAAAAAAAAAAAAAAGAAAAGAAAAGACTGAAGATGAGAGACTCAAGAGAGGAAATGATCAAGGGGGAACATGGTCCAAGAAAGAAACAGGAGGGGATGAGATCAAGATCACAGGCAGGGGCAGCTAGGTGGCACAGTGGATAGAGCACCGGCCCTGGAGTCAGGAGTACCTGAGTTCAAATCCAGGCTCAGACACTTAACACTTACTAGCCGTGTGACCCTGGGCAAGTCACTTAACCCCAATTGCCTCACTTAAAAAAAAAAAAAGATCACAGGCAGAGGGACTGGTCACCTCTTTACTAAAGACTTATGTGAAAATGAGAAGGGGGCAGCAAGAAAAGAGGTTTGGGGGTATGTACTGGGGAGAAGGGAGCCCAGCTGAGAGGATACTGATTTTTTTAAATAGAAGGGGTCTTCTTATCTCATTTGAGTGAGCTCATGGAGAGAATAGCTTTCATACCCAATTGGGAGGAGCAATCTATTTAACCCTGCAGGAAAATAGGAGGGGAAGAGGACAAGGAAGGAAGGGTGAAAAAAGGGAGTGCAGAGCGAGGGAGAGAATAGTCAGAAGTAAGGCACCTCTGAGGAGGAATAGGTAAACAGAAGATAGAGTAAATGTCATGGGAAGGGAGTGGGATGGAGGGAAATAGTTATGATGATTGATTATAATGGCAAAATGTATGGTACCTACTTTGCTGGGCTTTTGTGAAGAAGATTCTCTGTCAAGCTTAAGGTACTATATAGAGGTTGTGATGAATAGGATGCTATTGGGAAAACCTGTTGAGACCTATATGAGCTGAAGCAGAGTGAAATGTACTGTATACAAAACAACAGTAATAGTGGGGGATGATCTGCTGGGAAGCATGTGGTTGTTTTCAGCAAGGCAATGATCCAATGTAACCCTGAGGGACTTATGAAGATTGCAGCCCATCTGCAGAGAAAGAACTGATAGTATCTGAAAACAGATGGAAACACATTTAAAAAAAATTTTTTTCATTTCCTCTTTGACAATTCCTTAATCTGAAGTTTTGGGTTTTTTGACTGTTTTCTCTCACAACTAGCTAATATGGGAATTTTTCCATGACTACTCAGGTATAACTTATTTTGAATTGATTGAGTTCTTGTGGGTGGAGGATGGGAATGGAGGGGGGAAAGGAAGTTGGAACACAAAGTTTTTAAAAAATTGATGTTAAAATTTTGTTTTTACACATATTTTGGAAAATAAAATTCTATTCAGAATAAAAAAAATAGAAGGGGTCTTTATATTTTCAGTAAAATTATAGGCAAAGTGCTCAGCAGAGAGAGAGAGAGAGAGAGAGAGAGAGAGAGAGAGAGAGAGAGGTGAAAGTGATATCAGGAGATTGCAAGATATGAGAAAGTTTGGAATAACTACTATAGAAAAGAGTTACAGAGTGAATCAGTGAAGAACAAAAAGATGTTATTGGTTAGGGAACAGTTGAGATCACATAATATCTTCAGCAATGCAAAGTTGTCAGTACTGAGTGTCAACATTCAGGGACACCCATGCCAACCCCCAGCACTCTCAGCTCCTGGCTGGATTACTTATTCAATTTTCTCTTAGAGTATGCCCTCGAATATTCTCAATAAATAACTAAAATTGCTGAAACTCTCTAATTAGCTTGGCCCCCACCCCAGAGTAAAAAGCTGAGAAATCTTTTCTCCCATGACCTAGCTTCCTTTTCCTCAATCTTGTAGTCTCTCCCCTGCCCAGGACTCATCCCACTCACCAGACTGTGAGCTTAGTTCCAGACAATACTGGCACTTCAGCTGATTCAGAGGCTCTGGGGGTCTCCTTCTCTGGTGAGGCCTTCCTGAGACTGGATCTGTGTCAGGGTGACTGTGGGGTTGGGCTTGACTCCTGTATTAGCACAGCAGCTCCCTCCTTCTGACCTTCCAAGCTATTCTTGGTTAGAAGATGATTTCAACACATTCTTCTGTGAGTTTTGCTGCTCCAAGCCGAAGATAAACATTTAAATAAAGCATTAAAGGGGTCAACTAAGGTCACCTTTTTTTTTCTCCCTTCCTTTAGGCTACTCTTCCTAGTCTCAGAAGAAGCTGTCAAAGAAAGGAATTGAGATTTTTTGCACCACATAGAAATTTTCCCAGCACTGTTCTCTGAGAAATAATTCATTTGGAACCCTTCTCTATTCCAATCAGTGTTAATCAGTTCTATATGATTCCATAGGGGTAGTGACTATAAGTTCTGTATATTAGGCCCCAGAGCTGTGAACTACAATTCTGCAGTGAGTTCACTTGCTTAATCATAGGAAACTAACTAGAGGCCCTCCACCTTTGTTTTGTCTTGTTATGGTGACCAAGCCCAGCGTGAAGGAGGTGACTCAATTACATGGAAAGCACCCCAACTTATTTTTGTACCTCCAGACCACTTGCTCTCATGGCCACCATGAGCAGGTAACCATCTTATGATCATATTATGGCCACTTGATCAGTGGAGATGTCCCATGCTTCACCCAACCCAACCTCCCCCCAACTCTGCAACATACCATTCTAGCTGATGCATCATTGGCCTACAAAGTAAGGTCCATCAACCAATGTGATTCTGTACCTTGTCTAGCCCCTGTAGAGTGCTTAAGTATCAAATATGTCATCAAGCCCTTATAAAAAATGAGGCCCTGGAAGAAGGGGGCATCTCAGGTCCACTTCATCAGAGGGAACTATGGACCCTTTTATGAAGTGCCATTGGCTCAGAGCTTTGCCTCAGTGGTTTTTCTTCCGGATTGGGCAATTATAACCCCCCACAGTGCTCTGAGAAAAGCAGAATAAAGAAAGGAGCATTTGAATGGACTTGATACTCACCAATTACCACAACCGCTGGTTCTGTCTAATCTCAACTCTGGTATACTCCTGATAGGAGTCCACCTTTTCTCCTCTCACTTTCTAGTCTATACATCAATCTGCTAATGTCTTACTCTCACCTCTCTACTTGCCCTGTTAGGTACCCCAGACCTTAAGCAGAAGAACCATTATCAAGGAACTACAAAACCAACTACTACTCCTGAATGCCCAAAGATTCTTAATAACCTGGGAAGATCTTCCAAAGTTTCTTTGATCCTGGTAAAATCCTCCAAATATCTGTGATCCCAAGCAGGTCCTCCTGAATCTTCCTAGTCTTAATAACCAAGAACTACTTTCCTCCCCAAGACATTTACATGCACACATTATAACAGTACATGTACATCCATAGTACAATTGCAAATAATCATAAACAACAAAAAGAGAAAATTCTAGCATTAGCAATATCAATAGGCCTTTAAAGCAACAATACACATGTAATTATTAGTGCATGGGCAAATAGCAGCAATTGTGCATCCAGATTTTGCTATAATAAATACAAGACATTAGCAGTAATTAACACATGTATAAAAATATACCTATATTTGCAATTAGATTCAAGGCATGCATTCCAGGGGCAAGCATTAGGATTGCCATTGAGCTTCTACTGCAACATCCTAAGTCATTCTGGTTCCAGGTTGTTCTAGCTCTTTTGTTATCTACTGGCTTTTCTACATTGGCACCTGATGGGGTTGATGATATGGCATAATCATTAAGATCATCTAGGCTGGGTCCACATTCCTGAATCTGAACTTGTTGGGGACCCCATGTACCTTGGCTATAAGTATTTCTAAATTAATTGGATTACCTTTGCACTCTAGGAGACTCAACAGCTGAGGTTCTAAGCAGGAGACGTGCTGCATCTGGGGTCAGCCTTCCCTTATTTCCCCATCCTATTCCTTGAAACAACAGTTTCTGATCTTTTATTTGGCTCTTTCTTTCTACAGCTAATAGGCAGGCTCTTCTGTTCAGAGTCTGCTTAGCTAATTGTTTCTGTTCCTCAAACTAACTCTCTTCTAGGCAATAGATAGTTTTAATTAATTGTCTTTATAGAAGAGTTTGAGAGAGTGGTGGGTGCTCTGTGAACTGGCTAGTTGCCCAGTATTAACAATCATTTGATATAGAGTAGCTTTTCATCGATCCACTAACTTGTGAGTTTCCTAAACATGAAGGTTTCTTGACAAAACTCTGTCACCTTGTTGAATTTCTTTTAGAACAAATTCAGCAACATCCTATTGTTTGCTTCTGTCAGGACTCTTCTGAATTGAAATCATAGCTGGTTGGAAGACTTTATTCAACTTCGCTAAGCTGATAGATTTACTGGTTGTGAGTAGCTGTATCCTCTCCATCTTCTAAAGCTTTAAAGCACAAATCAGTTTACTTCTAGTTTACCTAAACAATTAAGTTCTATTATATTATTTACAAAAGAAAATATAGCAGTAATACCCAAAACATTCTTTAAATTAAATTTTACTTACTCTTTAATTGCTCCCTGTTTTAAACAAGCTTCTCTCTTTACATGGTCAGGTAAAGAGTTAATAATAGGCAGTTCTTAGATACAAAATAGATTTAAACTGCAAATAACTTTCCTCCCTTAGAATAAATCTGTCACTCTCCAGGGAAAGAGTGACAAAAGGTCTAAGTGCTGTTCTCATGTAACTTTCAAAAAGTTTTATTTTCATTTTTTCTTTAAAACAAATTCTACAGTGTTACCCAAAACTCAATAAAATATTTCAGCACTTATAAAAACATTCAAACCACATTTTGGAAATTCCCAGTAATTACATTTTAGTCACAAATTTAATTTCCAATTACTTTACAATACCATAAATTTATGTGGCCTGGGAACAAAGATGTCCTCTTATCTGTGTCTCTTGTCAGCCTTCCAACTGAGCAAGAGTTTAGAAAGGCAGACAGATTTTCTAAAGAAAAAAGTTTTCACTCTCCTTTGGCTGAGCAAGCCCCAGAAAAAAAAGTCAGTCTACAAGACACAAACAATATGACAAGACAGACACAGAGCATTTGCCAGCTAGGTTTTTTCCCTTTAATCTGCCACTGAAAAGTTTTTAATAAAAAAAGTTAGTGCACACCTTTTTCTAAAAGCAATCTCAAAGCTTTTAATTTGTCCAATAATCAAAGGTGCAAAATTAGAGCCCCAACAACTTATCAAATGACTCCCTAGCCCTTTTAGGCCAAATTCCACATAATCTAATAGAATGTTTTTTAGTCATTCCTGGATGAACCAGTAGCATCCTCTGGTCCCAGGTGCAAGGATTTTCTCCAGGGGGGTTCCTTTTGGTGCGCTGTTATGGAATCCCATGATTATGAATCATTTCTCAGATTAGGTCACAGAAATAGAAAAAAATTAAGATACAAAATACACAGAAGCGGGCACAGAACTGATGGACTTATGAGTCCTGATCAGGACAATGGATGTGAGGATTCCTCACTGATGATAACTTAATTATGTGAAATAAGCCTATAGATTTTGTAGAACTCTTTATTTCTTTCATTTGGGCTGAATTTTAACCCTCTTTTCAGGCAAGGTACCCTTTCAATTTGGAGAAGTTACACATCTGATTCTATTACAAAGATCTTCACTAGTTCGATTTCTAATGGAATGATATGTATAATTAATTGCATAGAGATATGGTTTTGGGGATTGCTTAACTAAGGTTTTAATCATCCCCCAGAAATCCCTCTCTCCAAGGGGTTATGTGGTTGTCTGAGTCCTTTAGCCCTTGATTTCCATTGATACTCAGTAAAACTCACCAAGTGGGAGTGACTGCTTTTGGGAGCCTTAGTCACAGACCTGGTCCTTTGCTCATGGATCTAGATGGAGCCCAGAAATCTCTAACAAGGAATCCCTCCTGAGAGTCCACAGTATTCAAGCTGGCAACCCTTGCTATTAAGACCATGCTCAAGATAGCGTTGGGGTCATTGCTGCCAAACATAGTTCTAGGATGGGTTTGCATTTTATATTTAAGGAAAGGCCCATGGGATACCTAGAGATTCTGGGGCTTCTGGAACAATGAAGACCCTCCTGGAAGGATGCAGAGTGCCCCTACTGACTCTTAATTTCTACAACTGGTCTCATCATACCACACTCCCCCAGTATAGCTGTGGCTATTGACAGGTTAAGTTCTATTATGAGTATCCAGTTTATGACTAAGATGGGATAGTATGCGGAAAGGACCCAAAAACCATCTCTCTCTTTTCAGCAATCAAATATAATGAAATGAGAGGTTGTCACCACAAAACAAACTCAAATTCATTAAACACCAATGATGGAGCCCCCCCACCAAATCATTTAGTGTACACAAATGTAAGTCCCTTTTCAAGCCAGATTTGAGACTTTTCTTACACATCTTTGGCCAATTTCGCTAAATTTTTAGTTACATCCTTTTTGACTGGGAATGAATCCCTGTTTCCAGGCTTTCCCAACCCCTTCTTGAATGGGAAATATCTCTGTGGCTTGAGCTGGATGCTCCCCTTGAAGAAAAATTCTCCTAGGGCCTATTAATGACTTTCCTGAAGAGGTGTTGATGGTGTGTACCATATGATCCTTCCCAACCTATGCTGTGAGCACCCCTTGAAGAGAAAAAAAATCTCCTAGGGTCTCATTCCTTATTGGAATTTCCCAGGTTTTTATTTGCCAATTATTGCCAAATAGTCACACTAAGCACAAAGAGTGCACCAAAACAAACAAGCAAAATTGCAACTCCCCCAGCAGTGTGGGGGCTTTACCTTAGCTCAGAAGAGTTGGGCCTGAGGGGAGAGTCAGGTCCTCAGTACACTCATCCCTAAGTGAAAAGTTCTATGGGAGCATTCCAGAGGGTCTACCTAAGATTGCCCTGAGGACTGGCCTCCCTCCCTTGCTCCTAGATGGTTTACCAACTGTTGCAATTGAAATCAAGGTAAACTGAGGCACAAACTTCAAGCACAATCAATTTATTAGCAAAGTGTGAATTTGTGAATAAACATGGTCTCAGCCTCTTCAGCAAACTAAGACCTAAAAAGAGAGTTGATGGATCATTTTTATAGACAAAAGGAGCATCCAAAAAATAGAAGGCAGCATCATAGATGGGGAAGACAATATCATTTGTTGCAATAGCCAGATGCATCATAGACATGCAGAACAATATGAATGGATGGAAATTGGGAATATGGGGATTAGCAACAACTCCTCTTTCCATCTTGGTAGGAAATTATGATTAATTTAATCCACCTGCAAGAATAACTAATGTTATATAGATAAAAGGTTTCTTCTAATTGTACAAGGATAGATATTGGTATAGAGATAACAGGTTTCTTTTAATTCAGTGATTTGTAGAGAAACTGAACTTTTAAACATAACTCAGAGAGGAAGACTGAACTTCTGAATTTAATTCAAAGACAAAGAAACGTGACTTAGGCAATTATATAAAATGTCAGCAGTGATATACAATGGAATCAATTACAAAGTAGAATCCATTTTGATGTTCTCACCTCTCAGTTTTCCTAACATGTTTATCTCCTTGGAGATGGCAAGGTATAGTTCTAGACTTGTAACTTGCCAAAGCTAACGTTTCTTTGAATTAGGTTCCTCTCAAAGTCTCTACCTTGATCCAAATATATCCTGGGAGAAAATGCATACACAGAGAAATATTTCTCCTATAAGACCATGGAAGCTTTCTAGTTTTTGCTTGGTTATGCCTAAGCATATTTGGTGAAGTGAGTAGTCACCACTAAGACATAGCTAATATTATCTGCTTTCAGAGATAAAAAGAAAATGTAAATAAATTCAGAAGTTTGTTAGTACTTATATTCTTCAAAGATGTAGCACAAGTTGGTAGCATGTTTCTCTGAATATAATAAGTCTACGTCTCTTCTTTTTTTTTTTTTAGTGAGGCAATTGGGGTTAAGTGACTTGCCCAGGGTCACACAGCTAGTAAGTATTAAGTGTCTGAGGCCGGATTTGAACTCAGGTACTCCTGACTCCACGGTTGGTGCTCTATTCACTGCGCCACCTAGCTGCCCCTGTCTCTTACTTCTTAATGACATCTGTTGCCATCTTAGGAAGAGGGACAGGGACTAGACTTGTGATTTCATTGGTACAGGGAACCCCTGGGCAGGAAGCTTCCTCTAACAATGCAAGTCAGCACCTTCTCTACAGCTCACAGTTTTATTAGAGAGTTGCTTAAAGCACTGAGAGGTTAAGTGATTTGCCCAACATCACATAGCTAGTATGTGTCAGGACTGGGAGCCTTTCTCTAAGGCCAGCTCACTAAGTATCATGCCATATTGCCTCTTAGCACCATCTTAAGCCTTTAGTATTTATTGCTTACAAGCTCTAGGTCTCCCTCAACTCCTACATGCCAAGCTATCATATAATGCTCTCATAGCCATAGAGTGACATACTCCTGGTACCATGCTTGGGAATAATTAGTGTCTGGTACAACACTCCATTGTACAGCTTTGCAACTGTCTCATAAGTGAAGTGTCTTCTTAGGAATAGAATTTGAGTCCTTTAGCTTCATTTCTTTATTGGCTGGTGTCACTTTTTGCATAATTTTTTTGGTCTCACTTCATCAGCCATCACCTCTTGCCATCAGTCATCCACAGAAAAGGGAAAAAGCAGAAAGCATTGGCTTAATAAAACACAGTTTGTATACCTTACTGGTATGTTGTCTGGTAGGAGTCCCCAACTCTCGAATAGACTTCCATTTGATAATGACTTGGCTTCCCAGGTATCACATACAGCCTTGATTCCTTTAGGTATCACCAAAAACTTCAGTCCCATATAGCCTTTGGGACAGAGTATCTGCATCTATATTAATTTTCCCTGGATATTAGTGTATCCTGAATTCCTAGTTAGCTGTGCTGTTATCTATCTCTGGCACATAGCATCTGACTCAGCACTGGTTGAGGTGCCACTGTCAGTGGATTGTTGTTAGTACAAACTGGAAATTTAGCTTCATACACATATTCTTTTAACTTTTCAGAGACATCTCACATCAAAGCCAAGAGCACTAGTTTGTGTATTATCATTATCAATCAGTCTCCTGCTCATGAATATTATCAGTTTAAACTCTTGGTAAAAAAAAAATTGTGTTGGGGCAGCTAGGTGGCACAGTGGATAAAGCACCAGTCCTGGATTCAGGAGGACCTGAGTTCAAATATGACCTCAGACACTTGACACTTACTAGCTGTGTGACCCTGGGCAAGTCACTTAACCCTGCAAAAAAAAAAATTGTGACCAAGCCCCCTAGGGTCACGTGCAGGACAAAAGCCTTGCTTGGATCTACATGGGCCAGCATTGGTGCATGTGGGAAACAATCAAGTCAAGGTGAAGTTCCTTCACCTTTGTCTGTCTTACAATCTCTAAATGGCTCCGCAAGATTCAGAACACTTGGACCTTCCTTGCCCTTCTACTTCTCTGGTTCTTTTAAATTATGAATCCACAAGTTATATCATTGGTTGATTTAGCAATAGTATGATAGCTCTTAACAAATTTGCAAGAGTAGCCACCAAAAGCTAGAAAAGGATTTAGCTCTTGAAGGTCTTTTGGACATAGCCAATTAAAGACTGCTGCTATCTTCTCAAGATTAGTCCTCGTGTCTTGCTGCTGAGATACTATGGGACCCGCACAATTGACAGATGTTCTGTAAAACTGGATAGAGGATCAGGACTGGACCTGTGATTTCATTGGTATAGGGACCTCCCAGGTAAAGAAACAACCTCTACTAATTGCTTTGGCTCTTTCTCTGCAACTTATATTCTTATATAGTTGCCTAGAGAACTGAATGGTTAAGTGACTTTCCCAAGATCATATAACCAGTACATATCAGAGGTCAGAACTAGGTCTTCCTGATTTCAAGGCCAGCTCTCTTTCCACTATACCATTCTGCTTCTGCAAAACTTGGACTTATCGACTGAAAGTTTCAGACTAGATTAATCTAACACTGTCATCAGTCTCTTCTCATGTCTTTCCCAAAACAGGCACCTAAGTTCATCAATACTTCAAGGTAATTTATATCTCTAGTCACCTTCTCCTTTAGCTATTGGAAAGTAACAGATGTTCCAAATTGCCTTGGGGCATACACTCATACTGGTAAAAATTCAGCTGGGCAGATGAAAATGATCTTCCTTTTTCCTCTGCTATAAGAATCTGATAGTATCCACTACAGAAATCCAACACTGAGAACCACTGACTGCCTAACAGATTGTCTAAAGCATCTGGAACTCTTAGCATGGCATCCTGGTCCACCTAGTTCTCTTGTTCAGAGTCTAGTCATCAACAGACATTTGTGTCGTTCCATTCTTTTTCTGCACCACCACTACTGGTGATGCATACAGGCTGCTGGCCTCTTGTGAAGATGTCATAGATTCTTGCAGATAGGTTGGAATTGGTTCCAATCCATGCTGACAGTCTTGTAACAATTAGGAAATGTGGACATATCAGTGTTCATCTTCCTGCTCATCTCAGCAATTTCCTTGGGAAGCTTCAAGCTTACTCTGATGTATCACAAATAAAGGCAGGTTATCCTTCAGTCTACCAAATTATAGTCTTTTTATAGGCGGTAAAGGTATTTTCCTCAAATTTCTCTCATAGAATGAAACATAATGATCCATCAAGAGCTAATGTCCAATAAAGCAGTGCATTCTCTATCTTCATTATCATTCTGTGCAGGATTCTGTGAGGACAAGCACAGACTCCATGAGCAACTGAGGATTAGGTCATGCTTCATGTTTTGGGTGACCTCCATCCCATGCCCCACCTTTGTTTTCCAGTGCTTACTCTGTAAGTATCAACTTCCTCCAAACCAAGACATAATTCTCCTCTCAAGTACATTTAATATATTTGTGACCATCTCATCTACCTTTTAAATAGAAAATAGCTCTGCCTTTCTGATTGTATCCTACCGGTAGGGTACTTGTATTTGGATGTTGTGAACTCCATTCTCTGTGTTTCCAAGAAGAATAATTTTGTCTATGGTTCCAGCTCTCAGCAGGCTTCCTGTGGACTTCAGCCTCTGAATGTATATTGTCAAGGTGGCTCTACTGTTTAACTTCCACAGTCTATAAACAAGAAGATGCCTCAGAGCTAGTCAAGACTGGGTTTTCCCAGTTTAAATTCCTTTTTGCAACATTGAGATCATCCTCCATTTTACTCATTCTAGCAGATGGTCCAAATCTAGAAGCTTCTATCGAAATTCAAGATCTATTAGGTATACTTTCTGTGCTTATGGCAGCACAGAAGTATACTCGCTCCAGTCTGACCTCATCTGCTTCCTTAGGTTTATTATTCCTCTCTCTCTTAGTCTTTGTATTTGAGTCTTCTCATGGGTAACATCATTGGACTGAATGACAGACTGGATGAATGTAACATCAACTTGATATGTGTCTCACCTCCTCCAAAGAGCCTCTAATCTTCCAAACATCCTTGCCATATGAATATAGGGCATGCAGTCTTCAATCCTTGCACCGTGACTAAAGCTGATCCTTTCAGGTTTATGATCGGTTTGTCTTACCTCTTTTTAAAAATAACTAGATAGGTACCAATGTTGTAGTAATTCTGTCCCATGGATAATTTAGACTTCCTATGGTTGTTACCCAAGGCACATGGGACCTTTCCTAAGAAGATTCTTAGTTTGGCTTATAATATCCATGACCACATGTAGGAGATCTAGACTCAGTACTACCCATCACAGAGCTTAGAAGAAACGTCAGAGGCCATACCTATGTGTAAATCATCTTTTTACAATTTAGGTACGTATAGTTTTTCTACTAGCAAGTCTTCTCTGCCTCCCCAAATCCAGTTTTTTAATCAATTCTTCTTCTTCAGATTGTGGTCTAGAGATAAATTTCTAGGTAATATCTCCTGCTGTTACTGTATCAGGAATTTTTGAATGTCACAAAATACCTCCTGAGTGGTCGGTCTCTCCTAGTATAACCCTATTCCAGATTATTTTATAATTCTTCACATACTTTATAAGCCTTTTCAATAATGTTCTTACTTTTTACTTTTTCACTAATAGTAATCTAGTTCTCCACCAAGTATCAGGGGATATCTATGTGTCCCTACACCCATTACATAACAATACACTTCAATCATGTCAGCCTCCAGTTTTTCAAATAAGTATAAAATAATTATATTCAGCCGAGCAATAATGTTAAACCAAACACTAAACATGAAGTATCATATAGCAATAAAATATAAAGCATTAGGTATATGGTAATAACATGTAGTAAATAAAACATTGACATAGATTTACAAATTAATGACATAGAAAAATGACATTTGCAGAACCATGTATAGATGGCTACCATGACTATAAACATTTACTAGTAATTAGTATGTTAATAAGTAAGCAATATCAATTAAATCAGCACTACATACACATGAACATCATCAAATAATAAGACATTTTAAAAGTTCAAGAGACATAGTTTCTGGGTGATTTAATTATAATTTATTAATAAGGTTAGCATGTTTATTAATGAAAAGGAGGTCAGTGGCCCTCTCAAATGCCAAAGACTCTTCATGGTGGTTAGACTCATAGTTTATATGCCTTTGGAAGAGAGGCTGTTCCTCTGATCCACTCTGATTGGGTAACAAGGAGAAAATGAAACTACAGTGAAAGATGGGCTCTATTACAATGAGGGCCTTAAGCATATATGACTTGGTCAAAGAGACCCAAGATTTCCCACCCTGGTTGATTTCTGGATAAGGAAGTAGAAAAGGGGGGAAAACCCTTGGTCTTGATTCAATAATTATTAAGATGAGAGAAATAATAATGTATCTTAATACATAGCTTAATGTATTCGTCACCAGCTACAATGACAGGAGAAAAAAAAAAGAAAGGCCCTGGAAAAGAACTCCCTCCCACCTACAATAAGGTGAGAGCATCAACAGGGATTTTCAAATGACCTCAGAGACGATTAGTTTCACCACCCTCTACTCCAGACTCTACTTCTCATTCATCCTCTGTCTCTGGATTTTAAAATCATATTTGAGCTTTTTTGTTGCCTGAAATCAATTCTTTTCTTTTTTTTTTTTGGAGACTTTAGATGTAGCAGTTTTGCCTTTGTTGTCTTCTTCTGAGTGTGTGTTTTGATTTTCCTTGTCACCATAGTAACTTTCTATAGTCAGCTTTTTTTCTGTTGTTTGCTCATTTTTTCATTCTATAGCTTGACTTTAACTTTTTGCTAAATTGGGGATCTGCTACTGGGGTGGAGGGCACACTATCTCAAGCTTCAGGGGGTTTGTGCAGTCGTTTTCAGAAATACTTCTAGGGGACCTGTAAGTTTTCAGTTCTTCCAAGATAGTATGATCTAAGGAGACATGTGTTACCACTCTCCTGGCCTGTACACTGGTCTGTGAGCAACCACAAGCACTTTTTTCTGCTCTGGAACTGTAACTAGAGTCCTTGTTCCCCTGCTGCTGCAAGCTCTGGTGTACTAGTGCTCCTCCTTGACCTGGGACTGCCACCCAAGACCGTGACCCAGATCTGCTTTTAGGCAATGCAATAGAGTTCTACCCCAGGTGCCAGGAAAGGGACCCCTGTATTCTCCTTCTGACTAGTTGTCCAACCCCCTTACCTTCTGTGGATTGAGAGCTCTGGAAGTGGTCACTGCTGCTGCTGTCAGTGATGATTCAGTTGCTCCCAAAGCCTGCTCCTGGTTTGCTGGAGCCTGATCTGTGCTGGTGCAGCATTTGCTGGACTGTGTTCCACTCTCACCCTGGTGTGACAAACCTTTACTGCTGATCTTCTAAGTTGTCTTAGACTGGAAAATTGTTTCACCCTGTCCTTTTGTGGATGCTGATGTTCCAGAATTTGTTTTGAGGAATTATTTAAAGTTATTTTGAGGGGAATTTGGGAAAAACCCTGCCTCTTCTCCACCATCTTGACTCTGTGTCTGTCTCTAGATTTAAAGGCAGTCTAGTAGATATGCTCTGGAATATTTTTGGTAAATTACCAAAACTATAGAAACTCTCTCTTAGATTCACTCAGGCTCCACCCTGAAATAAAACTGGGGAAATTCCTCTCTGTCTTCACTAAAGCGTAGATAAAAATTAGTTAGTGTCCACATAATTTATAAGTGGTATCAAATAACAGAGGAATTAAAATATTCAAATAAAATATCAAAGGCTATGATGGAGATGGCAGCTAAAATAACTATTTTTCCTCCCCTTTTACCCTATCCCAGCTGGTTTAAGGGTGGGAATTGAAGAATGGGACTGAATTTTTACTCTGGTCAGAAAACTGACCTAATATACTCCAGGAAAAACAGGAGGAAGAAAGGACCTTTGGTTTGAATTACAGTTGTTCCAGCAGCTGAATCCATTTGGTTTCAGCTCAAGGTCATTCCTGCCACATATTTTCCTGTCTCTCTTCTCATTCCCCAATTCCTGCACTTGTCTATTCATACCTCATTCTCACTTTTCTGTCTCCTCTGTCTGGGAACCCAAAACTTGGGCAGAAGTACCTACCTTAAACATGTGAGAGCGCCAAAACAAACTAAGCCTATGAACAGTATAGCCCAAGGATTCTCTATAGCCCAGGAAGATCTTTTCAAGTCTCCATGAACCTAGGGAGGGGCTCCTAAGCTTTCCTAGGTCTCAGCATGTAATGGTTGGCATGTTTCTGTGACTTTGTCCAGCAGGTCTCAGAAGAGGCATAGGAAAAGAAAATTATGAGAATTCAAGATTGGTGTCTAGCAAAACACAGTTAGTTACCAACAGTACAAAGAGTCAAGAGATTCAAGGGTCACTGATTGTTTATGGTTGAGTTGCTCATAGAGTCAAGAAGGAAGGTCAAAAAAGAGAGACTGAGAGGTGTGGGTGGACTCAGGAAGACTAGTAGGAGTAAGGAGTATAAGGCATAAAAGCTGAAGGATAAGTTATGGTCAGAGAGAGGAATTTCTGTTTCAGAGGTGGGTCAGTTATGAGTGGTCATATCAGAGGGATAGCCTGCCTTGTATATGTCTGAGGAAGAATGAAGATATAGGGCATAGGTTTTTAAGAGGTTGGTGAATTTGGAGGGCATCAACATATATAGGGACCTCAATATATATTGTGGGTGGGGGTGGAGTAGAAAGGTTGTGAGGAATGTATTGAGCTCTTTGAGAAATGAGAGAGGCTTGGAGATGACTGGAATCAGGATTTGAAGCTAGTGACCCTCATAGGGATAAGCTATTAAGAGATGGTGGTGAAGGGAGAGTAAGTGGCAAGGAGGGTAATTCCTCCTCCTGGAGTAATCCTTAGACCGTCAGGGAAGGGAGCACCCAGTACCAGAGAGGAGGATCTCGGGAGAACCATGTTTCTCTCAGCACAAGATATTAAGCAGCATGAATTGGAGAGAGACAAGGAAATAGGGTCATGATAGAATGGTAGGATAGAGGACAATGAGGCTTTAGAAGTGGCCAGACTGAATCCAGATGAGAGCACAGGGGAGAAATGTCTTAGCGTTAAGTCAGCACGGGCCCTCTGCTTTAGACTCCCAGAGGCCCAGCATTTCTTATAGCTCTGTGACACCTGGTGTTGGAGGATGGTGATAGTCTCTGGGGGCTTTACTGAACTCAGAACTCCACACCCATCCCAGAACCTCATCAGGCAAAGAGGCTGCAGATTGTATGGCCCATCTACAGGCACGAAGGGGCTAATCTGAGTCTTCAAAAGTTAAGACTTCCCAGCCCCACCTCTCTACCAGTACAATGGGGCCTCAGACTTGAGTTACATAATGGCAGAGCCCTTTGGAGCAGGCTCTTTGATGCGCCCCACACACACTCAATGCCCGGAGCCTGAGGCCTGAGATAATCTAGAGCAGGGTTTCTTAAACTCTTTTCACCTAAGAAATGTTTACGTGACCCCGGGTACATAGGTATATAAAATAGGTATACAAATGAAACATTTACTGCCAAATTTTTTGAAATCCCCATATTCAGTTATGTGACCCCATGTGTAGTCCCCACCCACAGTTTAAGAAGCTTTGGTCTAGAGTCTCCTTCAAAGCAGGCTCTTGATTGTCCCGTATCTAGTGAGGTCTAAGATGGCTGAGAACCCTTCAGAGCTGGTTGTCTACTTCTCAAACCAAGAACTGTCATTACATTTAATTTGATTTGTCTTTTAGTATTATATTAATTTATATTATTGTAGTGATTGTGTATCTTGTTCTCCTGGTTCTTCTTTTCTCAGCTGCTAAATTCATATGCGGTCATTTTGTTTCCGGTTTGGGGATGGTACAAAGATGGCTGTTGGAACACATTGGTATATATGGGACCTTTATTTCTGTAACTGACTTCTTTAGGCTATATGCCCTGTAGTGACTGCATTCACACTGTCATATGATTGAAGTCTCAAAGTTCTAGAATCTTTTTTTTAATAATAATTAACCAAAAAAGTCCCTAAAAACTTATTTAACTGGTGTTTCTCGAATAATCCCATTAGGTTGGATATTAGGGTTTCTGTCTCATACATGAGGAAAGAACCTTATGTATTTTTTTCTCCTAGGTAGGTGAAACAAACTTTGGTTACTCTGAAGTCTAGATTGTAGGTGACTTCTGTATAAAGAAGCATCTTAACCAACTGAATGCAAGCTATCAGGAATTTAGGAATGAGATCCACATTCCAGGTACTTCACTTTTCATTGATACTTATGGTGACCCTGGTATACTCAGTCTTTCTTCAGTGGTGTAATAGATATACTTTTACCTCTGTAGTATGGGGTTCAATCCATGTAAAGGACTTTCTTTTTATTCACTGGCAAGATGCTTCAAAGGTAGCACTTCATTAGAATGGGATCCAGCTTATCTACAATATATTCTTCATTGGGGGTAACCAGAGAAGAGAGGGGGAGGGGAAAAAAGCAAGAAATAGAGAACCCAGAGCTAGAAGGGGAGAAAAATCCATACAAAGGGAGAAAATAGAGAATACATATATTGTTCTTGCACCTTCAGGAAGAGATAAAGTGGATCTCAAGAGGGAGAGACTGCTGAGGTTGGAGATTGGGGAAGATGCTAAAGAAAGTGGGGCCAAGTCATCAGTTATTTATTTATTTAAAGTTTTGAGTTCCAAATTCTATCCCTCTCTCATTCCCTCCCTCCCTACCCTCCCCCCTCCCTGAGGTGGTAAACAATCAGATATAGGTTATACATATGCAATTGGGCCAAGTCTTCAGTGTAGAACCATGAACTTTGCCTAGAGAAATGCCTGTTTTAAATGAGAATTGCCTGGGTCACCAGAAGAGCAATTCGCATCAATGGTAAGGGCCCACAATTCCCTTGAAACAACCTAGCCTATATAGTTCTGGGCTTCAGTTTCTTTATCTGTAAAATGGGCCAGGGGTTGATTTCTTAAGAATCCTTCCAAGGGGGCAGTTAGGTGGCACAGTGGATAAAGCACCAGCCCTGGTTCAGGAGTTCAAATCTGGCCTCAGACACTTAACACTTACTAGCTGTGTGACCCAGGGCAAGTCACTTAACCCTCATTGTCCCCAAAAAACAAAACAGCAAAAAAAAAAAAAAAATCCAACTCTTACAAAAGGATGTATAAAGGATGTATAGAAGGAATATAAGGAACTTACATTCTTTTTTTTTAATTAATAAAGTATTTTTTTTTCCTGTTACATGTAAGGAGCTTACATTCTAATGGGAAAGAAGTAAATAACTACAGAATAAATCCAAATAAATATGGACTACTTAAACATAGAGTAGTTTGAATTCAAATTTAAATCGAATTTGATGCAAACTAAATTGTTTTTAATATATACTATTTGAGAATACATCATGTTGATATTATTTATGGAATGGCTGATCATTCATCTTTGTTATGGATACAATTGTTGCACAGTAGTGTCCAGCCTTTGTATCTGGCCTGTTACATAAATATTGAAAACTTCTCTGGAGTGGTTTTTTAATACAATATGGAACACCAAAACTGGGAGAAACATGCATGGTGTAGTTTTTTGTACCTCGAGTTAATTTGGAGCTGTATTCAACTGAACTAATGTTATTAAATTAGTAACAAAACACTTTTATATTTTAATTGTTTCTAAGTTTATGTTTGTGATTTTTAAACTTTTTATTAATATGTTTTAGAAAATATTATAAGGCTGTGCTATTCTTGGGGAAAGAATCTAAAAGAGTGTGACACATATGTTAAAACCCAGGGTAGCATCCTCTCTGAGGATCTGAGAGCTACACTTGGCTTATTTAAGTGGAATCATTCTATGAGTTTTGATTAACTGGCTTTAACTGACACAGACTATGGAAAATCCATAGATTTTACCTTTTACAGTCTTGGAAGAGTTTTATCTTTGACAAATGAAGATACATTGGTCTTAGACTCTAAGCCAAAGATAGGCCATGCATGGAGTTTAGAGATGTATTGAGTTTGGGGAACATTTTTTTATCAGGATGTTCCAATACTAAGGGAATTATCTGAATTATTAAAAAGGCTACAATATTATTGTATTTCTAGGGATTTACTTGCATTACTCTTTTGAGTTAGTTGCTATTAAATTAGATTTGGACTATATTATTAAGTTCCTTTAAATTTTGTGAAAATGAAGGATGAGAATTCCCTCCCAGCTTTGTAGGTAACTCTCTAGTGGAAGCCAATACAACATTGGTACCAGGGGATTTCCAAGACTACGTTTGGTAGAGAAGAAACAAGACAAGTTCCTTATGTATAAAGAACTATTTTAGAACTGGGAACTTTGCAGTGCACCACTTAGAGTAAAACATTAGGAACACATTGTTAATACTGAGAGCTTTAACAAGTACAGACTGGAATTATGAATGCAACAGTAAAATGTCAGCGTTGTAAAATGTCTTTTTGATTTGTATTTGGTTGTCACATTTCATGTGTAAAATTAAGTATGACTGTGACTGTGTTAATAAAAAGTAACTTTATCTTTTCTCTTAGTCTTCCTACTAGCAGGAAATTTCTTTTCTTACATTCAGAACTGGTTATTAACACATAGATAACTAGATAAACCCACAAGCATGTATTTGTGGTGGGCATGACTACTATCATTGACATACTACTGGGAGGAGGGAAGGGCGACTTATCCCAGCTTGTCGTGTAAGATACTAGGAGCTTGCCTGCTTAGTCAAATGCAGTGTGCATGATAATGGAAATCATCAACCCACCAACTGGTTAATGTAAAAGGGTTCCTCGGCTCAGCCCAGCCCAGCCATCCTTGACAATATAATAGTTTACAACCAACATGTTGTAGTTGTTTAGATATGGAGGGAGCATCTACAGAATTAACCAGCCAAGTATTGTGCTCCACACAGTACAGGAGTGATGACTATTAACAGCCTGGATGGAGGGGACAACTTTCTTTTCTTTATCATAAAACTATTTTATTATTTTCCGGTTACATGTAAAGATAGTTTTCAACATTTGTTTTCATAAGATTTTTAGTTCCAAGTTTTTCTCCCTCCCTTCCCTCCCCCCTTCCCAAGACAGAAAGCAATCCTATATAGGATATATATGAACAATCACATTAAATTTATTTCTGCATTAGTCGTATTGTGAAAGAAGAATCAGAACTCAAGGGGAAAACCTCAAAAAGGAAAAAAAAAAAACAGCCAAAAAGTAGAAAGAGTATGGTTCAATCCACATCCAGAAGGGGACAACTTTCTAATGTGAATTGAGTAGGTTCTCCTTGATTTTCAATTGATTTCTTCTTTGGAAAAAGAGAAACTAGCTCCATGGACCTTGAAGGCTAGCACAGATAACGTAAAACATCAATTCATCCTCAGTAAAGGAATTGAGGAACAGCCTTGGATCCTTGCAAGAAGGAACATGATTGGGAGCATGTGATCAGGCTCAACAAGCAGTAGTGGATAAGGCTTCAAGATCCAGGTCTTCTGGAGCCTCTCTTGATTCTGTTCCCCTCCTTTCCATTCAGCCATGAAACTGATTACCACTTGGTCTTGCTCTTTCCTTCTTCCTTGCATTGAGCAGAGGAAGAGAAGCTTGGCCTTGCTCTCATGCTCTTTGATTGACTAGGAGAGTAGATCTCTCTCGCTCTCTCTTTCTCCTCTTCTCTAGGACAGAGCAATAGGGAGAACAGTGGCTGTTAACAATTAACAATCTCTGTAGGCAAAAGTAGACAGGTTACTCTTGCTGTGGGCTAAGCATCAGCCAGCAAGTTTTCCCTTTGTTTTCTCTTTTCCTCTTTCTCAACAAAGAGTTGGAGAGATCATGTGGTTACACATGTGTAGAAAGGCCCCACTGTGCCCAGAACATGTATTGCTTTTTAATCTATTGTGATACTTTTTCCAGAAATAAGTCTGTTATTTTTAGAATTAGGCTTAAGGGTTCTATTTCATTATGTAGGAATCATTTTTTAAAAAACATATCTACATGTTTGTACTGAGCTAGAAAACTCCAGTGTTACTGCATGTGCCTGACAGGCTTTCACTTATAATGGTCATACTTTTGTGGACAGATGTTCAATTGTTGAACTAATATTTTTTCCTATAACATATTAAATGATTTTATTGGCAAAACTGTGTCCTTATTTTACAGTGCTCTCATGGCCAGTACCCAGAAGATTTCCAAATTATTGACTCCCAACATATTTGGTGTTACAAGCAAGTATCTACTATCTGTTGCATTGTATACTGTAAAATACTATATATAATATGTGGCATTATTCCTTTGAATATTCAACTTCTATTACCAAAGGGAAAAAAACTGCCTGATCCTATTGGCTTCATAGAATTTTTATCATACTTTTAAAGAACAATTAGTACCAATATTACACAAATAATTTTCAAAAATAAAGAAAGCAGGGGGAAGCTAGGTGACACAATGGATAAAGCACTGGCCTTGGATTCAGGAGGACCTGAATTCAAATCCAACTTCAGACACTTGACACCAGCTGTGTGATCCTGGGCACGTCACTTAACCCTCATTGTCCCACCCAAAAAAAAAAAATTAAGAAAGCACTCTACTAGATTCCTTTTATCAGACAAAGATAGTCTTAATTCCTAAAACACAGAAGGACAAATCAAAGAACCATAGACCAATATATCATTAAAGAACAACAATTCAAAAATCCTGTCAAATGGACTACAGCAATTTATCAAAGAAATAATTCATTATGACCAAGTTGGGTATATTCCAACAGGAAAACAATATAATTCTTATTTAAAATAACCACGTTTGTCTCAATAGATGTAGAAGTACAACATTTATGCTAAAAACCTTACAAAGTATAGGTGCAGAGGGATGTTTTTTAATATCATAAAAAATATCTAAAAGCAAAAGCATCATATGCAATGTGGCTACACTAGCAGCTATCCAAATAAATATAGCAGTAAAGCAAAGATATCCACCCTCCTCATTATTTGACATAGTTCTAGAAATGCTAGCCATAGCAATAAGACATAAAAAGCATAAAGATAGGCAAAGAGAAGATAAAATCACCCCTATTTGCTGATGTGATGGTTTAGTTAGAAAATAGTAATGAACAAAGATACTAATTGAGATAATTAACTTCAACAAAGTAGCAGATTACAAAAAAAAATCCCATGAAAATCAAGAGCATTTCTATATAATAAAATCTAAAAGCAATAAGAAGGGAAATACCATTCAACATAACTAAAAATGCATAAAATATCTAGGGATCAATCACCAAAGTATACAAAATACTGGGATAGATTCTATTGCAAAATGCTCTTTAAGTATAGAACAGTTTAAATAATTGCAGTGCAAGGGCCAAACTCAGTATGGGGAGAGTCAATTGGGCAGCTCGCTGTAATGTTGGGGTTTAGAAAATAATGGGGGACCTCTAGGTCCAGAGTTTCCCCTTGTCCAAACTGCCTTTTTCAGTTATATGTCTCCCAGACTAATAAGAAAGGAGATTAACAGCCTCTTTTCCACAAACAAATCAGGTTTTATTAATGGTAACAAAATTTACAACACAAGTGGAGTTAATAAAGCTAGGTAAAATGAGAAAGGGGATAGAGATAGTTAGAATCTAATTCTCCAGGGTAAAAAGGCCCCCAGGTACCTTGAATAAGCTCTACTTCCTCAGCTACTCAGAACAGCTTTGGCCTGGCAAAAACTAACTCAAACAATAAACTTGTTTCCAACTCAGCTGGCTTAACGAGCCAGCCTCATTGGAAGGAACACAAACTCAACACCACCTGGAATCTGTAGTTCTAAGGAGAATCAGCTTTACAGTCTCTCCTGGTTAGGTCCAAAGATCAAACTCATACCAGCTCTTCTCTCCCTCTTCCTTAACCGTCTCTCTCTGAGAGTCTCTCCTACCCCCTTCCTGCCTCTCTCACAGGAAGGGTGGTTCTATATCAATGCTGAGTCTCCAATTGGTTTAACATTCCCCCTGGGCTGTCCCCATTATAATTTGGCCAGGCCTATGTGGGCGTGGGGGAACTCCTAGGTGGGGGTTAGGTACTTAGTTAGATACTTTGACTCAATAAATGTTCTTTGTGTTGTTTGTTCCATAATCTCTTAAAGTACACACCCATCTTCTCTTAGGTTTTTAAAGCTTGCATCTTTTCTGTCTGACCATGATGAAGCAAAGATGGGGTTATAAAAACCCCAAATCACAATTAATTCCTTACAGTAGTAATATGCAGTGCTTATGCCTAGGCCACACCAACATAATAAAAATAACAATACCAAAAAAGTTAATTTATTATTTTAATACTTTACCAATCAAACTGTCAGAAGGATACTTTTGTTGAGCTAATAATTTTTCCTACAGCCCATTAAATATCTTTACTGGGCAAAAAAGTGCCTTTATTTTGTGACACTCTTATGGTTAGTAGCCAAAAGATTCCAAAAGTATGAATTCCCAACATATTTGGTGTTACAGAACATGATACAATCATGAAAAAATTCATTTGGAGAAAGGCTCTTGAATATCAAAAGAAATAATGTAAAGAAGTAGGGTTGAAAATCATACTTCTAGACCTGACTATATGATAAAGCAGCAGTCATCAAACCATATGGTATTGGTTAAAAATAGAAGTAGATTAGTGGAACAGACTAGACCAGAGATTGGCAAACTACCACCTGAAGGGCCAAATCTAGCCCTAGATAAGAATATTTTTAGATAAAAGTTTTATTATATTTTAAAATCTAAAAACCTTTCTTAACTAGAGGAATATACAAAAACAGGCAACACTGGCCCTCCACTGTTAGTTTGCTGACCCCCCCCCCCCAACTAGCTACAGAAGATGCAGAAAAAATGGAACTCAATAACTCTTGTTGGATAAACAGGAAAACAAAGATTACTTAGGAAAAATTCCTTATCTGCTAAAATTAGAAAGCAGTCTGGCAGAAATTAGGCTTGGACTAATATCTCATGCCACATTCCATAATAAATTAAAAATGTATACATACCCTTAATATTAAAGATCATGTCATATAAATTTAGAGGTAGATCACATTGAGATGTATTCTTAATTCAACAAAAGAAAAAAGAAATTACAAAAGTTAAAACAGGTAACTCTACATGAAACTACAAAGCTGCAAAAGGAAAGCAGTCAAATGAGGGAAAAATCTTTATAACAAATTTCTCAGATAACTGCTTGTTATCTAAGATAAAGACAACTAATTGTTAACATATAAGACCAAAAGCTATTCCCCAGTAGTCAAAGGATATGAACAAATAGTTCCTAAAAGAATTAAAAACTATTACCAAGCATTTGAAAGATTGTTCCAAATCACTAATAAGAGAAACAAAAAGCAAAGCAACCCAGAAATGTCATTTTATACCCCATTAAAAAGATGGGAAGTCATCGTTGGAGGGTTTGTTGGAAGACAGGCACATTAGTGCATTGATGGTGGAGCACGACTATTTAGGAAAGCAATTTTGAATTATGAAAATAAAGTGACTAAAATATCCATACTCTTTGACCCAGAGATCAAAATAATCACCAGTATTTATATAGCACTTTAAGGTTTGCAAAAATACTTTTTGAATATTATCTAATTGTAACCTCAAAACATCCCAGGACGTAGATGCTATTATCATCATTTTTTACACATGAGAAATCTGAGACAGATAAAGGTTAAGTGATTTGCCCAGGGTCACTTAGCAGCTGAATGGTTGGATCTGAACGAAAGTCTTCCAGACTCTGTGTCCAATGCTCTATCCACTGCACCACCCTGCTGACTCTCAAAGATTCTATAACTTAACTTATACCCCAAGAAGAGTATTGATAATAATAATAATAATTTTAAAATCACTTTACAACTTCACCAAGCGTACATTAATGTCTCACTCTTGGTGAAGTTGCAAACTGATTCAAACATTCTGTGGAGCAATTTGTAATTATGGCCAAAGGGCTGTAAAACCAATACATACTCTTTGACCTAGTAATACCACTACTAGGCCAGTATCCCAAAAAGAGATAAAAACCAAAAAGTTGAATTCGAAATGGAGGAAATGCCCATCAATTGGAGAATAGCTGAACAAATTGTAGGACGAGATTATGATGGAACACTATTGTGCTATAAGAAATGATGAGCAGGATGCTATCAGAAAAACCTGGAAAGACTTACATGAACTGATGAAAAGTGAAATGTACTGTATACAAAGTAACAGCAACATTGTAAGATGATTAGCTGTGAATGACTTGGCTATTTTCAGCATTGCAATGATCCAAGACAACTCTGAAGGACTTATGAAAAATGCAATCCATTTCCAGAGAAATGAATTGAGAACTGATGGTGTGTGAATACAAATTGAAACAATTTTTTTTTTAGTTCCTTAAGGTTTTTTTGTCTTGTTTTCTTTCACAACCTGACTAATGTGGAAATGTTTTGCATGACTACACATGTATAAGATATATTGAATTGCTTGCTTTCTTAGTGGTGGGGGATGGAGGGGCTGGGGAGGAAGGAAGAGAATATGGAACACAAAGCTTTAAAAATCAAAGTTAAAAATTGTTTTTACATGTAATTTTGGAAAAAATAAAATTCTGGATAATAATAATTTTTAAAGTCCCCATATACACCAGGATATTTATAACAAAACTTTTTATGGTAGCAAAGAAGTAGAAACAAGGTAGATGCCCACTGACTGGGGAACTGCTACACAAACTATGGTATTGGAATGTAATGGAATATTGCTGTGTGGTAAGAAATGATGACTATGATAAATACAAAGAAGCATGAAAAGATTTACAGGATCTGATGCAGAGTGAAGCAGAGTCAAGAAAACATATACAATGACTATGACAATGTAAATGAAAAGGATCGAGAAATAATCAAAAGTAAATATTGCAAAATTACCAAAAACAGGACATAGTTTCAGCAGAATCAGACCTTAAACTACGTTATAAGGTGAGAGCATTATTGAAGTATAAAATGGATAATTTCGACTATTTTAAATTAAAATTTTATTGTATGAATAAAGCCTACGAGGCCAAAAATAGAAAGAAGGCAGCAAGCTGGAGACACTTTCATGGACAATCTCTCAGATAGGATGTGATTGGGTTAGAATAATGCTGTGATATAGATGATGAGATGGATGACTTGGAAAGGTATGGAAAGACTTGGACTTACGAAAGAAGATGCTGTTCACCATCAGAGAAACAGATGAGTGAAAATAAGCATAGTACAGTCTTACATATACGTGTATGAGTATAGATGTGTATATGTGTGTGTATAGATATCTATGTACATGTATATATCCATGCTTAATTGCAGTCTTCTTTGGGGTGGGGAGGGAGGGGGGAAGATAATAAAGTAAAAAGTACACAGCAGAGAACAAAAGAAAACCAACAAGGAAGCAAAGCTAGGCAGATTTAAAAACAATGTGTAGTAATTATATAGGTTTTCTTGAAATGGAAATTTATTGTTTTATATTGAATCCTCTCCTATGTCCTGCTGTGTACATGGCGACAGGTTTGGGGTGGTTTTTTTTTCATTTTGTATTTGTAGAATTTTTTTTTAAATTTACAAAAATAAAATTACAAAGAAAAGGCCTGGCTCCAAAGAAGAGATAAGATATCCATAGCCCAGTCCTTTGCAGAGGTAGCAAGGTATTTTTAGATTTTTATGTATTAATTGGTTTTGCTGGTTAAAAAAATTTTTTTTCCTTTAAAAAATATTTAGGGGGGCTTTCTACAAGAGAAGTGGAGAAATTTGGTGATGTTAAAAAAATTTCAATAAAATTTATTTTTAAAATATTCAAATTCCACTAAAATCCTACTGCAATGCCTCCTTGTCAATTAACTAATAAAAAAGCCCTTATTAAGTGCTCCCTTTATGGATCAGATACAAATAGAAAAGACAATGCCATTGGGACACTGGCTCTGGAGTAGGGGTCATGATCAGCTGGCCTGTGTCTAGAATTCACTTGCTCTGCCTATTTTCTTTCCAGGCTCAGCTCTGGTGTCCCCACCTAAGTGAAGCCTTCCCTGCCTCCCCACCCTGGTTGTTATTGCTCTCTTCCTCTTCAATTTACCTTTTGCAGTACTTGTGAACCTGTAAGCTCAGAGAAGGCAGGGATCGTTGTTTTGTGCTTTGTATCTCAGCGCCTCACACATAGTAGGTACCCAGTAAGTACATTTGTTGATCTGAGCACTGAGGTAAAATCTCTACTAGGGAGTAGATCTGCATCCCTGGAGAGAGTGCCTAGATCAAGAACTCAACCATTCTTTAAGATTTGCAGCAAATAGTATCACTAATAAGCCTTGAAGCAGCTGCTGCTCAAAGCACCCCCTCAACATTCTACTACATGTGCATATGTGAGACACACTCACCTCATTACACTGGGTGTTCCAAAAGTCTTAGTGGATTTTTAAGCTATTAAACCTTAAAGTGAATGTGTAACCTATCAAAGCTTAAAACAGCACCAAGACTTTGGGAACAGCTTGTATATGTGAAATGTAGGGCTGCAAGGGACCTCAGTGGTCATCCAGTCTAATCCTGTTTACTGATGAGGAAACTGAAACCCAGATAAGTTAAGTGCCTTGGCCATGATCACACAGATGCCAATTGAGATTCAAACCAGGTGTTCTCACTCAAAATTCAACATCCTACCCCCTACATCACTCTGGCAAATTATCTTATTTGCTATGTCCTTTTCTGTCCATGTACATATCAGATTTTCTGCCTTCAAAATATATGTAGTGATTATCAGGGTCTGTTGTTCTGATTCTTTATAATATTTTACATATTTTTCCATGTTTGTCATGTTTTATGGAGCAATAATGATAATACATTGAATTCACTACAACCATTTTCCCCAACCACTGGACTTGTCTGTTTTTGTTTTTGTTTTTTTTTTTATCACAAATAAAGCTACTGTGAATGTTTTTTTTTCATAGAGAGGTAATCATTCTGGCAATGGGATCACCAGGCCAAATAGTAGAACCAGTTTTGTAACCTATCGGTCTATGGTCAAGATTACCTTTCAGAAAACTGCATCACAGCACAGTTCCTCAAGGCAAGAGCTGTCCCTATTTCTTACAACCTGGCTAATACACAATTTTGTTGTATTTAACTCTGCCAACTCTCTGGGTAGGAAGTTACATCTGATTACTGATCAAATTGAAATTTATTATGGTGTACAATATAGGTCAATTTTATTTATTTTTTTTTGCTACAGTGTTATCCATATTTTTGTAACAAATTTTACTGAATTTCTTTCCCCAATTTTAGGGTTTTTGGAAATAATTTTGGTTTTAATGGATTCCCTAAATTCATCCCACTTATCTAGGGATAGAGAATTCTTAGAGTAGGAAACTCTCCCTAACAATTTAGGTTGCCACCTTCTCTTCAATTTATGGTCTTAGAAAGCTGCCTATAGCTGAGAGGTTGCGATTTGCTTAGGGTCACATGGCCAGTACACACTACTCAAGAGGTGGTACTTTACACTCGGGTTTTTCTGTCTTAAGGCTATCTCTTTATTTACTATGCCCTGCTGCCTCTCTCCCACTGATCTATTTTCCTATCTTTTGTAATGAAGCACTAGATAGTTTGATAAACAGTTCTTTGGCAATTGAGAGGCAATGTGGCCTAGTTGACAGAGGGCTGAACATACAATCAGGAAGAGTCCAATTCAAATCCTGCTTCTGGAACAGTTTGTGCCAATTATTTAATCCGACTAAGCCTCAGGCAACTAAGACTTATCTAATAGGTTTTAAATGGCATGAATTGATGAAATCTTCAATCCATACATTTTTTTGGGTGGAGAAAGAGCACAAGTCCCCTTTTTGGCACTGTTTTCAGAGCTCCTCTTGATATTTTAAATTTGTTTTTCCTTATAAATTGTTATAGTTTTATCCCATTCTATCAAATCACCTGTCAGCATTTTGACTGGTACTGAAACTATTGGTAAAATTTGATACTTATCAACCTGGCATGATGCATATAATGTCCCTTGTTTAATTGGTTCTTCATTTCCATAAAAATTATAATTTTCTTTGCATAGGCTCATTGTGTATCAAGGCAACTGATTTTGCACATAGAAGGAATACACTTGGAATTTAAATTCCATTGATTTCTCCTGATTTTTGTTAGTCACAAATAAAAATGCAAATTATTTTTGTAAATCTGACAGCATTCACCTCCTGAATACCTTCTTGTTCTCAAAGGAATCGGGCACGTTTTTCTCTTTTGTTTTTAATTAAAGGGCAAGACCCTGGTGAAAATTAACATGGAAAATTTCTTTTTTTTTGGTGAGGCAATTGGGGTTAAGTGACTTGCCCAGGGTCACACAGCTAGTAAGTGTTAAGTGTCTGAGGCTGCATTTGAACTCAGGTCCTACTGAATCAGGGCTGGTGCTCTATCCACTGTGCCACCTAGCTGCCCCTAACATGGAACATTTCTGAAAAGAATCACCCTCACTCTCCTTTTCTCAAACATTTGAGTCTGCTCCCCCAGCAATTCTTTGGGGGGAAGGCAGAATGAAGCAAACAACAAAATTTTCCTGGTTTAAAGCTAGAAAGGTCCTCAGAAATAATCTATTTTAAGCTTCCAACAAGAAGCAGGAACCCCATTTGCAACGTACCTGACAGATAAATCATTCAATACTTCAGGAATGATGGAGAACTTATTCCTAGGCAAGGCAGTTGATAAAGCAACATAGCTCTCTTAGACTAAACCAAAATATGCTTCCATTTAACTTCTATCTTCCATAGGTCTTAAGATCACCCTCTGGAGCTACAAAGAATGACAGTTATTCAAATATCTTAAGATAACATATCAGGTCAGTGTAGAAATCTCCCCAGCTACCTTTGTTTGTACTTCTACCACTGAGCATAGTGCAGGGACTTATATGACTCACTGTTGATTTGACTTGGCATGCCAACCATTTCTAGACCATCTCAATGTCTAAAAAAATATTCTGAATATAAAACAATTTTATTTCTGTATTTTTTTGTAAAATTTTATATAAAGCAGCTTTTTTTTCTTTATGAAGAACTAAAGCATAACATGTTGTAATGACTTTTACAACACAAAATTCTCCTTTTGTATCACTTATAAAACATGTTTATTGTAATTTAGAGTTGTGCCTCTTTAAATATAATTTTAAAACCACTAAAATCAATGAAAAGTCTGGTTTTAATGAAACAACAATAATTGCAGAAATAGCAATAAAGGTTACCATTTTCAGAGAAAGAAAACTACTGGTATAAAGAGCAAGAAGAAATTAGCCTCTATGGATTTTTTTTCTTCTTCCCTTTAGTGGGCTTGGCAAATAAGCTAGGGTCTATCTGTTCCTTTGCTAGTCCTCTGACAGAGAAGAGCCTTGCTGCTCTTTCCTGTAAGGTGCCTCCACACTTAAGTCCCAGTGCCATTAGTTCCAATTTAAGCTTCTCCAAACCCAACACTTCCATTTCTTCAACTGAGTTGAATGCCAGAAGATCTATAGGTTCTTGAAGATCCTAAAAGAAACAGAAACAAGAAGATAGTGATTCAAATGCCCAAGTTCCTGTGAATCAGTTTCTTTTCTCAACTACAAAACATCCATTTTATAGACTTTCCATCTAATTTCTATTTTCTATTTTCTCACAGAAAACTTTCACTGAGACTAAGAATTTTTTATAACCTATAATCATAAATAAACACCACTTTAAAAAAAAACTGTACTAAAGAGGACAAGCAGGCATTTTAAGTATGTAAGATCACTCAGCTCAATCTTTTCTCCCCTCTTATCCACTAAAAATGCCGCATGACTGGTATCTAGAATAAAAATGGCATCTCAATGAAACCTTTGCTGATTTCAACTTATCAACTCTAATCATAGAGCTGCAGATTCCACCTAGGGCTCAGCAAAATCAAATACTATCCAACTTCTCTCCAGCCCTGGTACCTCTGTAGACAAACAACAAATTAATCAAAACAAAATATTCCTAATGGTGGCAGGTAGGCTAAGAAGAGATTAACTTTGAACAAGAATAATGTTTTCCTTTAACAAGTTGAAATGATAAAGTCCTAGGGACAGATTGCTCATTTCTTTTTCATATTTCCAAAGACCACACAATAAATTAAAAATACTACATCATTTTTGGAATGCCATTCAAAAAGTAAGGAACTCAAGATAGAACCTATTACAGATTTTTTCTTAATATAAGGAATAAGCTTCCTTATATGTTTGATTATCCTTTTCTTTTTTTTTTTTTGCAGGGCAATGAGGGTTAAGTGACTTGCCCAGGGTCACACAGCTACTAAGTGTCAAGTGTCTGAGGCCAGATTTGAACTCAGGTCCTCCTGAATCCAGGGCCAGTGCTCTGTCCACTGCACCACCTAGCTGCCCCTAAATGTCATTTATTGATTTATTTTACTTTTTTGGTGAGGCAACTGGGGTTAAGTGATTTGCCCAGGGTCACACAGCCAGTAAGTATCAAGTGTCTGAGGTCAATTTGAACTCAGGTCCTCCTGACTCCAGGACCGGTGCTCTATCCACTGTGCCATCTAGCTGCCCTATTATCAACTGTGATATTCCAAAAGGAAACTTGGTAGGGAAATAAGATTATTCTTGCCTACAAATAACTCAGTGAGAATTCAAGAAGTAGTAACTGGCTGGACTGATCAAAGCCAGCTTCATTATTTGTGTAATGATTTCACTAAGAATGCTCTAAGCAATTTTAGAAAGTTTCATGTGATGTCTTGCATGCAAGCTGTTCTTTTATAAAATCAACGATGCAATTATGTAAAATGAAACCAAAGAAGTTCATACTGTTGGCTCAGATTTTATCTGTTCTATCTAGAAACCTGTTAAACCAAAGTATGACCTTTGAAAGGTTTTCCTAAAATCTAGCCAAGGAAGACAACTGAAGGTATAACTCTGGACACCAAAACTAAACAATTGTAAAATGAAAATTATGTTATCATTATAAGGCAGAATACTGGGTCACTAAAGATTGATGACTACTCATTCATAAAGAGGGCTCTCTTCTCCCGGAGAGCTTTTTCACACATTCCAATTGTAGAAAGAATGAATCATTACTGCTTAAGACAAGACATTCACTATCCAATACACGAGCGCCACCTAGTGACAAAGTGTCAGAAATTTCCAGCACTCTGTAATGGAAGAGACCTAAAGAAATAGCCAAAGCCTATGATCACACTACCTGAAATTCTGAACAAGTGAGCCTTTTCATTAAGTGGCTTATGACAAAAAGGAGCAAAAAAAATACAGTAAGAAATCACATTTCTTATTACTATAAATGTGAGAAGATGGATTTCTAAGAAACCTACCCTAAGAAGATGACTTACTTTGTTTCCTGTCAGGCTTCCCTCCGGTTTATCAAGTGGCATCTTTTCTGCGACTCCTTCAGGCGCTCCTTTGGTTTCTTCTTCCTTGTCTTGTGCTGTATTTGTTTCTTCTTCCTTTCCTGCCACACATGCTTCCTTCTCTGCATTGATCTCTCTCTCCACTTCCATCTCTTCTGTCTTCTCCAGTACCTGCTTCTCTGTGGGCTTCTCGACCAGCTCACCACACCCTTCCACTGGGGTGACAGTCTCAGAGTTAATGGCAGGTACCTGTGGCTTTTCTGATACACTCACACCTACAGAATCCTTACAACTCCTGGAAAATTCTGCTGATTTATCAACATTTTCAGTATGGCCATTTGGTGAGTGGAAGCTCATTCCTGAAGTGCTGGGGATTTCTTCATTATCCCCATCATCTGAACTCCCAGCATCTTCTAATCCTTCCATGCCCATCCTGTCAGAAAAGAAACAATATGATTTACAGCTACTGGTTTTGAAAGACAGTACTATTTATTTGTCCAAGAGAAAGAGTATGACAAAAAAGAGTTTAACAGAAGAAGTAAGAGAATTTTAAGGATATACATGAAGGGGAAGGAAGGGGGCAAACTACATATACGAAATGGTATAAAAGATCCAGAAACTGGAAAGTACCCTTGCATCATAATGAATCTTGATTTTTAGTAAATTATCTTTTAACGCATTCATTTAATTTGTAAAAGTTTTTTATTCTGAATTGATCTCAATCCTAGGAAATTAGATAAAGCCACAATTAAAAGGAAATGTCAAAGATGTATTTTTTAAATGGAAAGGAACTTTTCTCTCCCTCTCACTTTCTCCTTTTTCCATTAGAAAAAGAAAGAAAACACTCTTGCAACAAATATGTATAAACAAGCAAAATAAATTCCAAAAATATATGCTTCATTTTGCACCCTGAGTCTGTCAGGAAATGTTTAGCATGCTTCATCATTGGTCCCCTGAAATTGTGGTTAATCACTGAATTGATTAGTATTCTCAAGTCTTTCAAATTGTCTTTCTTTATAGTATTGTTATAGTATAAATTGTTCTCTTGGTTCCGTTCATTTCATTCTGCATCAGTTCATACCAGTCTTCCCACATTTCTCTGAAACTAGACTATAATAATTTCACTTTATAATTTGTTCAGCCATGCTGCTACTGATAAGCACCCTTTTAGTTTTCAGTTCTTAGCCACCAAAAAAAAAAAAGAGCTGCTATAAAAACTTTTATTCTTGAGCTCTTTTCCTGTTTTATCTCTCTGGTGTAAAGACCAAGTAGAGGTATCGATAGGTCAAAAGGAATGCAGTTTAGTTTGGGGGCTTAGTTACAAATCAACTAGACAAATTCAGAGCTTCGCAGCAGCAAATCAATGTATCCATTTTTCAACAATCTGACAGTTCCTCCAACATGCCATTTTCTGTTTTTATCAACTCTGCTAATCTGAAGTGTGTGAGGTGGTACCTCAGAAGTGCTTTATTTTGCATTTCTCTAATTATTAGTGATTTGGAGCGTTTTTTTCAAGTGGTTATGATGGCTTGGATTTCTTTCTTAGAAAATAGCTTCTTCATATCCTTGAACTGTTTCTCAATTAGGCACTTACTCTTTTTTTCTCTCAGAATAATAATAACAAGAAGGAAAAGCAAAGGTAGGTGAACACAAAGAATAATATAAACAAGTAATCAATCTATTGGACAGTGTACAAAGCTGACCTCTCCCATAGCTAAAGAGCCATGAAAATAAAGATGTTCACTCTTCTGTGATTTTTTTCACCCTGATTAAGAGAAAAATAACGGGGCAGCTAGGTGGCGCAGTGGATAAAGTACCGGCCCTGGATTCAGGAGGACCTGAGTTCAAATCCGGCCTCAGACACTTGACACTTACTAGCTGTGTGACCCTGGGCAAGTTACTTAACCCCAACTGCCTCAACAAAAAAAAAAAAAAAGAGAGAGAGAGAGAGAAAAATAACTTTGTTGATTCTGTTTCTGTAACAATCTATAGGGGAAGCTAGGTGGTGCAGTGGATTGAACAAAAGTCCTGGATTCAGGAGGACCTGAGTTCAAATTCAGCCTCAGACACTTAACACTTACTAGCTGTGTGACCCTGGGCAAGTCACTTACCCCCAATTGCCTCAACCCCCTCCCCCCCCCAAAAAAAAACCCAATCTATAGTAGCAGTATTTCAGCCATCATTATTAAATTAAACAAAGTGGAAAGTATTTCAATTTAAAGGTTATGACAGCTGTGGAAAGGTTTCTAGGATTCAGAACAAAGAGATAATATAATGTAACTTCTCCACGTTATTGATAAAGAAACTGAGGCGCTGGGAGGTGATATAACAAAGTCAAGACATATGATGAATGCCAGAATTCAAACCTCAGTCCTTTAATTTCAAATTCCAACACCTTTCCCATTACACTATTTTTTAGCACCCATTTCAATATCTTATAAATTTTTTTACATAAGGCTAACAGGTAGGTCCAGTCATTTGTTTAATAGTTTAAGTCTTGAAATATTGTAACAAGTATTATGTAACTTACCAAAAGCATTTCCTTTTCTTTGATTTGATTCCACCACTTATCTCAGGTTCATTAGTTCGTTTCCTACTGTCATTAATCTCGGGTGACACCATCTTGCTTGAGGCAGCTTGCATACCTGACCAGAAAATCGAACAATTTAGCTTTTCATTATCAAAATCATTTATGAAAGTTATCAACTAAAAAGCTACATGCATGCATGCACACACACACACACACACACACACACACACACACACACACACACACACACACACACCCCTTAGGATCCAACTTGCTTAAGACTTCATATTTTTTTTATGATTAACATGTGAGCCATTACTTACTACATTCTACTAGATTTTAACTGGAAACTCTCTATAATCACATTTAGCCAAAAGCATTAAGGTTCTGATGAAGTTAAAAACAAATAACCTTTTTCCGTTCTCTTGAAAACCAGTTCAATTTAAGTATAAAATTATTCATAGGAAGCACAAAATTCATTGAGAATCCAAATCAATGTAATTCAAAGATTTATTATGTGCCTCATTATTAAGTGTCATTTATTAAGGCACTGTGTTTAGTACTGACGACATGGAACTAGTTTGATATAGACCTTGTTCTTGGAACTGACAATCTAATAGGGGAAATGCAAACAAAGGGTCCTATTGGTGGTGTCAAATTCAAATAGAACCAGATTCCCCTAAGGGTGGCACGTGACGCATTATTTAGGTTGTATTGTATTCTTTTTTTCCATTTTGTTAAGCATTTCCCAATTCTATTTTAATCTGGTGGTGGGATAGAGGAAGGGTACTCAAGAGCTTTGCAGGCAGGCCAAGAGTTTGACAACTATAGCCTAAAGAAAGGGTGATCAGTATCAGATTACCTGATGTCTAGGAGAGGAAGGAGGGAGAAAAATCTGAAATTGGAAAGCTTGTATGAACAAATGTTGAGAACTATTTTTACATGAAACTGGAAAAAAATAAAATACTTTTATCAGAAAAAAATAAAGGGTGATCAGCTATTTGAAAGGAAAGAGATAACTTTCACCTGGGATGGGGGAATGAATGGTACACTTAATTTGGGCCTCTCAAGAAAGGAATTACTTTAGCCAATGTGTCTAAACTATAGCTAAACTGTTTGAAAAAGACTGTCATGGTACTGTGGGTAAACAGCTGGTCTCAAGGTCAACAAGACCTGGTTTACCACCTCTGATGGATGCATGCTGTCTGGGTAAAGTCACAGACTAAGGGGCAGAGCAATGTCCGATCTGCCTCAGTATCGGGAACTTCCATACTCAAGTCCAGACAAAAACAGCAGCCAGTTTGGCCAGCTCTTGTCCCTCCTACCTTTGAGGACGGAATCCTCCAATCGCTCGGCCATCTCGTGACACTGCTGCTGGTAGTCAGGATTGGTAAAGTGGTGCTTTGGCTCCACCAGCTTCCGCTGCAGCCTTTCCAGGCGTCTCTGCTCCTTTTCTGCTTCTCGCTCGGCTTGCTGTTTTACCCATTCAGCCATTCTGCAAGGGGAAAATCAACAGGCACAACTGCCTTTAACTTACTTATATGGCATAGGATAAGTAGCAACAGGACAATGGAATGAGGGATTCAAGAGAAGAAGAGAAACTGGGGTTAATTGTCTGAGAAAGTACTGAATGTAGAGGCTCTGACTGGAGGTCTCAATGATGGTAGGGAACAGGTTTAGGAAGCGATGAGACAGAGGAAGAAGTAGAATGACAGAAATTATGGTCAGATAGAGGACTGTCAGAGTTCCTAATTAGATACTTGTGGGTCATGTTGAGAACTAATGTGTTCCCATTTCTATGGGATTGAGGTAGAGGGAAGGAGTTGGTCATGGGATTTAAGGAGGTTGAAGAACTAAGAAATTGGGGAGTTTGAGGATGCACCTGTGTGAATATTAAAGACACTTAGTAAAATGGCAAGATTTGAAGAGCCACCATAATTTGAATGGAGTAGAAAATTTAGATTTCAGGAGATTTAAATCCTGGGTTGGTGTGTACACTAAAGGACAATTAAGTGTGCCCAGAAAAACTATCCACTTCCAGCAAGTAAAGCCACAAGTGAATCACAGGCAGATAAAAGGAAGGGGAAGGAAGGGGGCAAACTACATGTATTTTTGATGACATATGACTTCCTGACAAATATATTACAGTTCTGTGGGCATCAACAGAAGTGAGTTATGCTTGACTGCTTTGGTAGGCCAAAAAACTTGTATTGAGTAAAGCTGTACAAAATGCATCCATGGAATCATGGCAAGGGATGGGGAGGGGTAGCAATGGAGAAGATGTTTGAAATCACTGGAGATATTGTATGTCAAATACTGCCAGGAAAATGAAACTATTTGATGTATACAATCAAGACTACTGACTAGTTAGGGCAAAGGTCAAAAATTCAACACTAAATCTGAAGAAGAATCTTGAATAATGAATAATGAAAGACATAGATTATAGCTACTTTTTAAAGAAGTTTAATTTATATTAAGCAAGTGCCACAAAAAAAGCCAAAAGGACTTTGCCAAAGTGAGAGCATGGCCGTCAAAAGCAAAACATTTCCAGAAGAGGAAGACGATGAAAGCCCCATGAAACAGCAAGAAGCCATAGAAGGGAAACCAAATGTTTACAGGAAGCTTGACTTTAAAACTAACAAAGCCACATTTGGTTTTTAGATCCAACTAAGCCATACTACCCCACAATTAAATGAAAAATATCAAACAGATAGATAATAGAACACATTTGCCAATGTTTCTATAGTAAGCTTAACATCAGTTACAGTGAAAATTATTACATTTGGGGGCAGCTAGGTGGTGCAGTGGATAGAGCACCGACCCTGGAGTCAGGAGTACCTGAGTTCAAATCTGACCTCAGACACTTAACACTTACTAGCTGTGTGACCCTGGGCAAGTCACTTAACCCCAATTGCCTCACTTAAAAAAAAAGAAAAAGAAAAAAAAGAATTTTGGGGCAGCTAGGTGGTGCAGTAGATAAAGCACCAGCCCTGGATTCAGGAAGACCTGAGTTCAAATCCAGCCTTAGACACTTGACACTAGCTGTGTGACCCTGGGCAAGTCACTTAACCCTCATTGCCCCACAAAAAAAACAAACAAAAAAACAAACAAACAAAAAAAATATTACATTTGGACTCAACACCTCAGATCCCAATCTGCTATATGAGGATGTGGAAATGATACTTAGGAAGATGGAGATAATGACTAGACAGAAAAAAATCCATGTGTCTATAAGCAAAACAATTTTGAAAGCGCTAGAAAGGTCAAATTTTCAAGACTTCTCAAAGACAGAGAACAACTGGGGGGGGGCGGGGAGAGAGACACACAGATACTATAATTATCCCCCCCAAAAGGAACTGAGAGGCCATCAACAATGACCAACCTATACGCCTACTTTCTCCTCTCTGTAAAATACCTATGGAAATGATCTAAATGATTATCTAGGAAATCTTTAATGAAAATACAAGAAAATAGGCATTCTCCCTGACAAGTTTCTTTTTCTTTTTTTTAGAAAGATGTTTATTTCCTTTTTTTTTTTAGTGAGGCAATTGGGGTTAAGTGACTTGCCCAGGGTCACACAGCTACTAAGTATTAAGTGTCTGAGGCCAGATTTGAACTCAGGTACTCCTGACTCCAGGGTTGGTGCTCTATCCACTGCACCACCTAGCTGCCCCCCTGACAGTTTCTTTATCTTCAAACATTCCCCTCTTCTGAACTTCCCTATTACTATTTCTTTTTTGTGGGTCAATGGGGATTAAGAGACTTGCCCAGGGTCACACAGCTAGTAAGTGTCAAGTGTCTGAGGCCCGATTTGAACTCAAGTCCTCCCAAATCCAGGCTGGTGCTTTATCCACTGCACCACCTAGCTGCCCTCCTATTACTATTAAAGGTACCACCATCCTCACAGTTACCCAAGCTTCAAACCAAGGTGTCATCCTCAACTCTCTACTCTCTCTCTCTTTTTTTTTTTTTTTGGGGTGGGGTGGGGTGGAGAGAATGAGGGTTAAGTGACTTGCCCAAGGTCACACAGCTAGTAAGTGTCAAGTGTTGGAGGCTGGATTTGAACTCAGGTCCTCCTGAATCCAGGGCCAGTGCTTTACCCACCTAGCTGTCCCTCTCTACTCTCTCTTACCTCCCATATCCAATCTGTTGTCAAGGCCTGTCAATCTTACCTTCATAAGATCTCTAATAGGTGCCCTCTTCTCAACTTTGCCTCCTTAAAGAGATAGATGATGGTATGTACAGTAGACAGAGTACTGTGTCTGAAGCCAGAAAAATCTGAGTTCAAATATGGCCTCAGATGTTTACTAAATGTATGATCCTGGGCAAGTCACTTAACCTGTTTGCCTCAGTTTCCTTAACCATAAAATGGGGATAACAGAGATAATAACACCCACCTTTCAGGGTTGTTGTAAGAATCAAGTGAAATCATATTTGTAAAAAGCACTTAGCCCAGTGCCTGGCACATAGGAGGAGCTATATAAATGCTTATTCCATTCCCCTCGCCCTCTTTTTTTTTTAAATAAATTTTTTCTGATAAAAGTATTTTATTATTTTCCAGTTACACATAGAGATAGTTTTCAACATTTGTTTACATAAGATTTCAAATTTCAAATTTTCCCCTCGACCTCTTTTGACACTCCCACCCCTGTGGTATCATCACCTCCTCCCTGGATTAATACAACAATCTGGAGCAGCAGGTAACACAGTGGATAAAGCACTGGCCCTGGATTCAGGAAGACCTAAATTCAAATCCAGCCTCCAACACTTGACACTTACTAGCTGTGTGACCCTGGGCAAGCCACTACTTAACCCTCATTACCCTGCAGAAAAACAAAACAAAAAATACAACAGCTTGCTTCTTTGCCTCAAGTCTCTCACCACTCCAGTCTATCCTTCACTCAGCTGTCAAACTGAGCTCCCCAAAACACAGGTCATCCCCTCCTCCCTCATTTAATAAACTCCAGTATCTCTTTATTATCTCCAAGATCACACATTAAATCCTCTGGTATTCAAAGCCCTTCATAACTTGGCCTCCTCTAACCTTTCCAGTCTTCTTAAAACTTCACCTTGCAATCCAATGACAGTGGTCTCATTACTGTTCCTTGAATATGATGCTCCATTCTGAGACTCTGGGCATTTTTCACTGGCTTTCCCCCATGCCTGTCATCGCACCTCCTGGCTACTTCAAGCCCCAGCTAAAATTCTCTGTCTTCTTTCCTAATCCCCCTTAATGCTAGTGCTTTCCCTCTGTTGATTATCTCCAACTTATCCTGTATGTAACTTGTACAGTAGTTTTCATGTTGCCTCCCCTGTAGAGCATGAGCTCCTTAGAGAAGCAACTGCTTTTTGTCTTTCTTTGTATTCCCAATAGTTAGCACAGTACCTAGTAGTACATAGTACACAGTAGGCAATTAATAGGCATTGAATGACCACTTCAGGGAATTAGCAAATCACAAACTCAGTATAAGCCAGCAAAACGATGACAGTAAAAATGTAATGTTGAGCTACATTAAGAGAGATGGCACACTTCCAGAATTAACAATGTCATGGTCCTATATTACTCCACCCTTGTCACACCACATCTGGAGAATTATGTTTACTTCTGGCCACATTTTAGGGAGAAAATTGGTAAAAAGGAAAGCATTCAGAGGAGAGCAACTGGGAAGGTAATGGGGTCTCAAGTTCATGCCATATGAGGATCAACTGAAAGAATTGGAGATGTTTAGGATAAAGAAAAAGAACTCTTAGGAGAGGCATGGCATCTGTCAATTATGTAATTCAGTAGCATCAAATTCAAAAAGTGCATAAGGATCCCTTCAGGTGCATACTGACCTAGAAAACCACATATTAACATTATCTATGCTTCTACTGTAGTTTTATATATTTTGTTAAATATTTCCCAATTATATTTTAATCTGGTTCCAGGGATATACCTGTTTGATACCTCCGATACAAATGACTGTCATTTGGAAGAGAAAGACTTGTTCTGGGGGGCTCCAGAGGGCAGAATTAGGTGCAATGGGTAGAGACTGCAGAGGTACCCTTTTGCTTAATACAAAGAAACTTCCCGTAACAATCCAAGAGTGAAATGGATTGCTTCAGAGGGTAGTCTGTGCCTTATCACTGAAGGGCTTTAAGTAGGATTCTCACTTATCAAGTATTTTGTGGAGCAGGGGTTCTTAACCAGGGAAACGTGAACTTGGTTTTTAAATATTCTGATAACAGTTTCAATTTAATTAGTTTCCTTCGTTATTCTATGTATTTTATTTTACACATTTAAAAAGTTATTCTGGGGGCAGCTAGGTGGTGCAGTGGATAGAGCACCAGACCTGGAGTCAGGAGGACCTGAGTTCAAATCCAGCCTCAGACACCTAACACTAGCTGTGTGACCCTGGGCAAGTCACTTAACTCCAATTGCCCCCCCCCCAAAAAAAGGTATTCTAAGAGGTTCGTAGACTTCACCACACTGTCAAAGGGAATCTTTGATTTCATTATTTTATGTCTATGACACAAAGTTAAGAAATAATTCCTATAGAGCCTGTCAAACAATAAGAAAATGTGGAATAGACAGTACAAATGGGCACTGGACTAGGCCTAGAGTTGAAAAGGAAGAGAGCTGGCTGGATTGTTTTCAGGAAATTACAAAACTCTTTACTCACTTCAAGCTTCCCATGAAAGCAAAGTCATTCAATATGGACATTTTTATCAGTGCTACAATATAGCAAGACACAAACCACTACTGCCTAACAACTAAGGATCAATGTCACACAGAGGACAAGGGACAGTCACAAAGCAGGTGCCAGTAAGCTGCAATATACAACCAATAAGCAAAGAACTTTGAAGAATATGGGTAAAGGATGTCATCCAAGAACTGTATAATAGAAAGAGATGGACTGATCATGTGGCAAGGGCAAGAGATGACAAGTTGACAGCCAGAATGCTCTAATTGGCATCCTCAGAACATCAGAAGTGAGGAAAGCCTCCAACATGATGGGTGGACTCCCTGTGGTGAACTTTTGAAGAAACATAAACAGGTTTCAAGCTGTAACATTGGTGGGAACTACTGAACTGATGAGATCACAGATTTGTGCGAGTACTTGCGTAAGCTAACTAAAGCTATGCTTCTAAGGATACCTTTCAGAGATGCTCAGGACATCAATGCTCCTAAATGCTTGGCCATCTTTAAAGGCAGTATGCAAATATAAATAAAGGATTCAAAGTGATCTTTGGCAGTGACCTGCAAGGTTGTTTAAGATTCTGTGGTACCTGAAAAGGCTAGCACATAGCCCCATAGCTGTTACTAGACAAGCAAACTAATCACTGTGTCAGATTCTCTACTTCTCACAAAGATAACAAAACTAGATTGTAGTTTGTAGGAAGCTTTTAAAAAAAAGGTTATCTTACGCCTTTTCATGGTTGACATCTCGAAGTCTCCTTCCACTGAGATCTCGACATGCTTCTCGATTAGTTGTCTTTTCTATCTGAGCACCAAGTGCTCGAAGCATAGATCCAAAACCTGAGGAAATGTGAAAAAATTTCAAATGAAGAACTGTTCAATAGATATACATTTGATTTTTTAATTTCCAAGTTTCAAAATTTAGCAACACTAAATAGATGCTATGCAAACACTAAATGGGGGTGGGGGCTCATTAATACATGATAATACTTTGTAGTTTCATCTAACGATTATAAAGCATTTTAATTGTACAAAAATTTCACCAGTAACCAATCTAAAGATTAAAGGCAATCTTGAAAATTTTGCAAAACAAATTAAGGTTTGGACCATCCCAAGCAACGTATATAAAAAGATCTGCAAACCACTTTTTCAACTAAATGGGTTTTTTTTGCCGTTTAGGTTCTTTCTTTTTCCTTATAGAAACAGTTCTCTCTCCCATAAAAGCACCTGTGCTCAGCTAAGATATTCCAAAAGCACAGGCAGCCAGCCAAGGATTTTGAGACAAACAGCTCTAGGAATCACTTAGTAGGAGGTTGCAGAGTATCTAAAGGAAATGTAATTTTAAGCTATAACTAGTTAGTCTAATGAGTTCCTCCTGTGGGATTCAAAGTGGTTAAATATTCCAAGTTGCTATTTCCTAGCTCTCCCAACATTTGAAGTTATCTAAGGTTCCAAACAGACGTTGGGTGTTACATCTAGACAAATCCTAGGAAGCATTTACATGCTGTGTTCACTTCCATAAATTATTCCCCCATCCCTTCTCAAATATTTTACTGTAGACAAATTATTCCTGCAAATCGAAACCATAAACATAATCTTTCTACTGACTCTTTGCCTCACTTTCATTTCCAGTCTTGAATATGAAACTGGAACTCTATTAGATCTCTAGCAACCAGCTGAAAAACTGGTAAGAGAAAACATTATGAAAATAGTTTTCTTTTTATTTTAAAGAAACTGTTTAATCTGTTACTTCTTTTCAACTCCTGTTTGAAGCTTCAACCAAAGCTTTCAGAGACCAGGGGTTGTCAGAACGCTAGAGAGGAAGTTGTTTGTTTTAGAAATTAAATAAAGGGAAAATATTTAAACAGGGCATGATATCTAGATGCATTACTCCCCCTGTTAATAACCAAACATTAATTACCTCCTTTTCCTCCACAGAGTCTGGGCTCCAAACTATAAACTGCTCCATATTGAACCACATCTTCAGTGTTAGTTAGTTGTCCATTACATTTCACATAGAAGCAATCCACTGGAATACCCTAGATACAATAAAAAGTTCTTTTTTAAAAAACCAAACATTCTTTAAAATTAGAGTGCAAATAAGATCAGGAAAATTCTAACTGTACATACACTGACTATATAGACAAACGAAGCTAAGTGTAGAAGAACTTCAAGGTAGACTTGGAAGGTGACACAAAGCAAATATATTTGTTGTTACCTTGTTCATTTGTTTGGCTTCATGTTGTTACATACTAAGGGCTTTATGTAAGATATCAGTCTTTATTTTATATGTTTTTTTGTTGATTAAATAGTTTAGTATAATGTGTAAAACAAGAAAAGAAACACATAATAGATACTGGATTATAGGTATAATTCAACTCAGATTCTTGGAGCATATTTTAAAAGACTCTCATACCCCTTCTAGATATAAAACTGGTACCTTCTGTGTAGCACAGCATCTGGCTTGGCCATACTAAGAAGTTTTAGGGCCAAAAACAAATTACACAGTGATTTCCATAAAATATTTTTATACCAGTGAAATCAAGCTAAAATGAATTATAAAGAGCCTTGAAGAGGGGAAAAACAAATCACAAAAAGGCAACATGAAGCCTAGGGTGGGGGAAAGTGGGATGGCAAAGGAGGGGTGCCTTAAGGAGCTTCAGAGATATATTACCATTTTTGCTGTTCTTTTTTAAAGCACCAGCTGGCTCTGCTAACTGTCTCCCTGAGTCACTGCCAATCACTGCAATAGCCCTGGCTCCCTAAAGCAGCAGGTTAGCTTCACTTGACAAATAACAATTTAGTACATTCTGGGAGCCTTCAGTGATAAAGTGAGGGGGAAGAAAAAAAGCATGAAAAGCTTTTCCTCATCATGAAAAGATCTTTATCACCTTACACCTGGACTACTGTCATAGCTTTCTAGTTGGTCTTCCTGTTTCAAGTCTACCCACTCCAATCCATCCTTTACTCAACTGTCAAACTGATCTTGCTAAAGTGCAAGCTGGATTATGTCACCACCCCATCATCATATTCCAAGTCAATAAACTCCAGGGTCTCCCTATTGCCCTCAGAATCAAATACAAAATCTATTGATTTTTAAAGATCTTCACAATCTGGTCCTTTCTGACCTATCCAGTTGTCTTGCACCTTACTCCTCTCCACACACTCTATGATCCAGTGATTCTGCCTTCTTTTTTGGTCCTTGAACAATACAGCCCATTTCCTGATTCTGGGCACTTTCACTGGCTGCCCCCATGCCTAGAATTCTCTCCCTCCTCATCTCTTTGTCTTGGTTTCAAGTCAAAGCTAAATCTCACTTTCTTTAAGAAGCCTTTCCCAGTCTTCCTTAACATCAATGCCTTCCCTTTGTTGATTATCTCCAATTTATCCTGTATATATCTCGTTGGTAGATAACTGTTTTAGAGCTATCTCCCCCATCAAACTGTTTTTGCCTTTCTTTGTATCCAAGGATTTAACACTGTGCCTGGCACACAGTGCACATTTAATAATACTTGCTGACTTCCTAAAAACAATTAGCCATTTCATAGATAAACACCTCCCCCAAAGGTTTTCTTTTTGTTGTTATTAAGAAGTTATTCTGTTTTGTTAGAAATGTATTGAAAGCCTTATTGTCCAAAACCTGACTACTTCATAAGATCATATATATCTAAAAAAGGAAGCAACCTTAGAGAACATTTAATCCAACCCCTTTATTCTACAAATGAGAAAGCTGGGTCCAGAGAGGTTAAGTGACTCGCCCAAGGTAACCACAGGTGGTAACCATCAGAGCTGGGATTCGAACCCGGGTCCTCAGATTTCAGTCAGTGCTCTTTCTCTTGTGCCATATAGCCTCCCTGGCAACTTTAAAGTTTATAGGGGAGTTTTGTAAACTCTTTCATCACTGTGGTGGTTCTGAAACATTAGAATATATGCGTTTAATTTTCTTAGCTCTGATTTAACTTTTTACTTTCTAAGGTCAAGAACTCATTCCCGCCCCGCCCATTCTGCATTAACTTATCGATTTAGAACTTGTACTTAAAGGATTAAGAGGTAGAGATTTCAGAAACCTGAAGATCCGACTCACTTTGGGAAGTGTTCTCTAATTCAGATGGTCACAGCTGAAAACAGGTCTGTTGACAGTTTGTAAAGTGGATTGTGTGTGGGAAGAAAAAAAGGGGAAGCTGCGAAACCAGAGTATTTGCAAACAGACATTTCCTCCTTATGGAAACAGTCCAAGTCTTCGAAAGCTTCCGTTGTGTTAGCGTTTGTTTAACGTGTGAACGCGAAAGGAAAATACAGCCAAAGGCGGAGGGGAAATGCTTCCCCGAACATCCCCCCGAACCAGAAGAGCCGTGCATCCAGGGCCACGTCAGCGCCCTCATCTCCTTGGCCTCCCCACGGGGTCCCAAACACCAGACCCTGGCCGTGGGGTTTACAACGGCGGGCACCGAGCAGCTGTGGGGAGGGGTCCCAGCTGACACCCGAGCATGGAAGCCTTGCGCGCTCCTGACCTCCGAGGACCTCAACTCACAGGTGAAATGCCAGGAGGGAGAGGATCCCCTACCGGCCTGACCCTTCAGGGTCCAGCCTGGCCCAGCCTAGTCCCGGGGACCTCAAGCAAGAGCCTCCGTCGCTCTCGCCTCTCCCCTCCCCTCCCCCCTCCCCCGCCCCTCTTCTCCCTCCCCCATCCAGACCCATGCCCCCTTACCCTGTGCCGGCAGTAAGAGCGGATGAAGTCCCGTACCGGACCTCGAGCCGAAGACCACGGCACTGCCCAGCATTCGGAGCCGGGACCGCAGACCAACACGGGCTGCACAGCCGCCATCTTCTCGAGCCAGGATCTAGACAGCTAAGCGCGACACGGCAACCGCGTCTGGCGCGTCTTGATGACACCCAAAGCGGCCCTTCCCCGCCCCTTCCCACCCCGCGAAGCCTCGCCCCGCCCTCCCAGCCTCTTCTCAATTTTCCCTTCCTCTCCCCTCCCCTCCCCAGAAGGGAGTCACGTGAACAGAGACCAGCGGAGGCTCCAGTGGGAAACAGGAAAGGTCTGGCGGTAGCCGATAAGGGAGCCCGGAACCAGGGCGAGGCGTTGCTAAGGGGCGGTTGCTAGGGCGGTGCTCCAGGGACTCGCTCTATATAAGGGCCGTGGCCGCAACTGGCCCTGCGTTCGGGTTTCCTCGGTTGGCCTGTTTGTCTGCGATAAACACGCCATGGAGTCCCCGCCTTGTGGTCACGCGCATCCTTGCAGCCAATCCGCTGCTTTGTTGTTGGAAGGCGGGCGCTGCGGCCCGCCGAGAACCGAGCCCCGTCTGGACAATCTGATTGCGCCCAGGCTTTTGCCGCCGCGGGTGGGAAGAGACCCCAAACCTCGGCTCGGCTTCTCGACTTGAGCCCGTCGAGGATCATCATCATGCCCGCTTTTACATTTGTTAGGCTCCCTCTCTTGACCGAGAACCAGCCTGGGGTTTCACGCCCCCGCAGGCCCGTACTCTCTGGCTGCGCCCTGCCCCGCCAGGGGGTGTTGCTCATACTAGAGCTACCGTAGCTCGTCTGAGAGCTGGCCGTCCTCTTCTAAACCTCCCTTAAACTAATTAAGGGGGTGGGGCGCCTCCGATGAATTGCATCGCTTACGTACACGTACGCTGCCCTATAGATTCCGGACACACGGACGCTTCTCGTAATATGCTCCAGTATTTGTTTCCAATATCTCGCAGAGTTTTAAAGATGACTAGTGAAGGGTTATATGCCTGCACCTCGTTTCTAACCGACCTCCATATTAAGCACATTCATTGTGGCCCATGGAACTGCATTCTCTAGCCATAAGGAGACTTGACATTTGCAAACCTGGGGGGGGGGGGGAGGGGGGAGGAGTCTAGAGTCTAGGAGTCTAGCTTAAGTGCAGAGGTACTACTAGCAATACCAGAATTTCAGAGCCTCTAAAGTTCTAATATTTGACTGTATTTCACTTTTGTCAAGAGAGGAATGGGACAGGGGATCACAGGAAGGATAAGGAGGAAATCAACAATTTTTTTAAAACCTAGTGTTGTTCTAGTGCTTCCCACATGGAAGGAGGTTGTTCTGGCTTCGGAGGCATCCTGAAGGGATGAAATCACAGAATGTTCTTACGTTGGTGTCACAGAGAAAAATGAGGTACAGTATTATGGGTTTTGCCCCTTTCAGACTTGGAGTACTGCTGTACCATTTGCACCTAGTTAGAGGTATATGCGTGTCCTTTCAAATATCCAGTGGATCATTTGGTACCTTGTAATAATGAGACTGAATTCCTCATACTTTAGTTCTCTCCCAACCTCTCCCGCCATTCAAAAGAGTATGAAAGAGTGGCCCCCCCTTTTTAAAATAAACTTCTTATAGAGAGTTGTTTTTAGTTCTTGCTCTTTTAGGGGGGTTGAAGAGGACGAGAAATAAACAAGGTGACGCTATTAATTGGTTGAAGGATTGAGCCAGGATTGAGCTTATTTAAAAAGCAAGCTAGCCAGTTCTGAAGTCAGTCATGAGAGTGATCTCTGTCAGTTGAAAGAGACGTTCCTGGCTATTGAGAAAATAAACAATTATGGAGACAGAATTCAGCTGTTGAGAAAGAATTGCTTTTTTGCTTTTGTACCTCTCTTGCCACCCCATCAGGCATCTTGCAATGGGGCACCTTGCTCAGTAGTATCCATTAGGAGCTGATATACTCAGTAGAGAATTGGCCCAGAGAGAGTCCAGCTGGGGAGCTCAGTTAAGCTGCAAAATAGAGCAGGCCCAGGGAGCCCAGCAGAACAACATGCCCAGTAGAGGCACTGTGCCCACAGGGAGTCCTAGGTGAGGGCAATAGGAAAAGAGAAAAGATATTAGGGCCCTGTTGTGTTAGAAGTGTGACTTATCTTGGCCATATTATCACCACATCTGTGTGCCTCTGCACTAGTGAATATTCTGTGTGTGCCTACTCTTCCCACTGATAGTATGACTGTTTTTGTAGGAGAGAATTCTAGGTTTAGAGAGGAAATGTTTTGTTACTACTGTTCATACTATGCCACTTCAGGAAATGCATTTGCTTTAAGCTAAGTGTATCAACTGGCTGACTATTAACATAAATACATGGGTGGGTTCTTGTGAATTATAATGTAGGCCCAAAGAAATGATCTTTGATTTTGTTAACATGGGAAACTCAGGAATGACAAAAACTCCCTCTACCAACTCAGGTTGGCTTGTTCTCTGCAACTTATAGATTGAAATAATCACCTGGAGCACTGAGCGTGGCTTGCCTGGTGTCATACAGCAGCAGGACTTCCTAGCTCCAAGGCCAAATGTCTGTCTACCATGCTGGCCCTTTTGTCTTCTCATTATACTCATACATGACTTTTTTTGTTTTGTTTATTTTTTGGGTTTTTGCGGGGCAGTGGGGGTTAAGTGACTTGCCCAGGGTCACACAGCTAGTAAGTGTCAAGTGTCTGAGGCCGAATTTGAACTCGGGTCCTCCTGAATCCAGGGCTGGTGCTTTATCCACTGTGCCACCTAGCTGCCCCTTCATACATGACTTTTTAACCCATGGTACTGAAACATTATATGCAACTTCAGGACTAGCATTGTTGGCTTCCTATACAGGGGAAACTGAGACACGAAGCCAATGTCACCCATGACATCTCTCTGTGGAAAGATTTCTTAGAAAATGTTTTCCAGCTTTCTGCTCTCCTTGGTAAACTGATGACTTTGACAATCAACAGTAATGGCTCACATTTATGTATCAATTAAAGATATGAATACACTCATTTGAACCTCACAACAATACTGGGAGATATATCCTTATTTTGCAGATGGGAAAACTAAGCCTCAGAGAGGTTAAATGCTTTGCCAGCATCAGAAAGTTATCTCGTGTCTGCGGAAAGATTTGAACCCAAACATTTCTGACTACATCTCACACACTATTCCCTACTCCACACTTCCTCCTCAGAAGGGAAATGCCTTGCTAGAAAGATTCATCTCAATTCTGTTACTCTATATGTGTGACCTTGGGGCAAATCACTTAATGCTCTGGGCCTCCTTCTCTGTAAAATGGAGTAGAATTAAGATCTCTTCCTGCCATAAAATCCTATTATTTAGCCAGGCATACAAGACATAGCAGTAGAAAAACTAGGAAGAAATAATGCTTTGCTGAGAAGGAGGGTCTAATGGTTGAGATATCATTTCCTGTAACGTATAAAGATTACTGTTTGGCCAAAGCAGACTCCACACACTCCAGAAGAATGTCATAGAAGATAAGGACGATTAGATTAGGAAAAAAGAGCAAAGTGTGGTTACAATTTACCCCATTATTATATATCCTGTGTGAGCGTGTAGCAAGCTGGTAAAGAAGCATGTACCTCTAGTCCCTAAATGGTTTGTCGGTCAGCCAATAAGCAATTATTAAATGTTTACTATGTACTAACCACTTTAAGTGCTGGAGACACACAAAAAAACAAAAGTACTGTCTCTGCTCTCAAGAAACTTACATTCTAGGAGGAGAGGTCACTTTACAAATAACTATGTGTGTACAAGATATATACAGTGTAAATGGAAGCTAATCTTAGAGGGAAGACACTAGCAGTGAGGGGGACCTAGAAAAGTCTCTGCAGAAGGTGAAATTTGAGCCAAATTTTATTTTATTTTATTTATTTATTTTTTGGTGAGGCAATTGGGGTTAAGTGAGTTGCCCCGGATCACACAGCTAGTAAGTGTTAAGTGTCTGAGGCTGGGTTTGAACTCAGGTCCTCTTGAATCCAGGGCTGGTGCTCTATCCACTGTGCCACCTAGCTGCCCCAGAAATATTTTCTTTAAGTGGGAATATTGATATATAGCTCTAGAGCTGCTGATTTTTCCCCCCTTAATCACCTTTTTTTCTTTCTTTCTTTCTCTCTTCTTCTTCTTCTTTTGCAGGGCAGTGAGGGTTAAGTGACTTGTCCAGGGTCGCACAGTTAGTGTCAAGTGTCTGAGGCCAGATTTGAACTCAGGTCCTCCTGAATCCAGGGTCGGTGCTTTATCCACTGCACCACCTAGCTACCCCCTGAGCTGAATTTTAAAGGAAGCCACCCAAAGCTAGGAGGCAGAGGTGAGGGGCAAGAACATTCCAGGTGCAGGGAAAGGTCATGGAAATGCATAAAGGCTGGAGATGGAGTAGAGTGTGTAAGGAACAGCCAGCAGGTGCTCTAGTACAGGGCTTCTTAAACTTTTTCCACTTGTGACCCCTTTTTGCCTGAGAAAGTTTTGTGCAACCCTGGGTGTATAGGTATGTTAAATAGGCACACATAACCTTTTACTGTTGCCAAATTTTTCTCAACCCTCACATTCAGTTACACAACTCCATATGGGGTCACAACCCATAGTTTAAGAAGCTAGGCTGTAGGGGGCGGCTAGGTGGCGCAGTGGATAAAGCACCGACCCTGCATTCAGGAGTACCTGAGTTCAGATCCGACCTCAGACACTTGACGCTTACTAGATGTGTGATCCTGGGCAAGTCACTTACATTCCATTCTATAAACATTGCTCTGAAAAAAAAAAAAGAAAAGAAAAGAAGCTAGGCTGTAGTGTCCCTGCATGGTAGAACTAGAAGGGGAGAAAGCATAAAAAGACTTGAAAGGTAGAATAGCCCAGGTTGTGAAGGACTTTAAATGTCAAACAGAGGATTTTACATATGATCCTGGTGGTAATAGGTAAGCTAAAGAGGTTTATCAAATAAAGAAGTGAACTAGTCAGTCAGACCTGATCAAACCTAAGAAGATCACTTTAGAGGACTGATTGAAGTGTCAACAGACTTGTGGCAGAGTGAGAGACGAACTAAAACTGATATTGCTATAGTCCCGGTAAGAAGAGATGGTGGTGGGTGTGTGAGTGTAGAGAAGGGGATATACACGACAGGTGTTAAAAAGTAAAAATGGTAAAATCGGACAGTAGCTTGTTGCAGTCCTTCTAGCCTTTTTGGTGTTGTCATATTAGATTTGTTTCATGATTTCTATGATGTTTTCTTGCTCTAGATCCTGTATATTTCTCTGATCCTGTCAAAGCTGGACTCCTGCAAATACACATGCTTCTTTAGGATTGTTCATCAGCTTTGTAAGTAAACATGAAAAGGCCCTGAGGCCATATAGTGTAACTTTTAACTACCAGGAAGTGGCAACAGCAGATGGACTATGCTGGTGTGTGGTGATTCAATTTAAACCAAAATGTCACACAGGCCTTTGACATAAAGAGATAGGATTGGACACAGTCCCATAAACAATGGCAGATCTTCTAGAGCCACAACAATTTGTGTATATTCAATGTGTAATGAAATGTACATTCCATTCTATAAACATTTATTAAGCATCTTATATGCAAACCACTAAGTAAATGGGGAGAGGAAGGATTCAATGAACTAAGTCCCAGCCTACAATGGACCTAAGAGTCTAAGTAGGAGAAATAAGATACCCAAGTAACTATAATTCAAATAGGGCAGAACAGTGTGTAAGAGGTGCAGGCAAGGTGCTGTGCAAAATGTGTAGTGGGAGGCAAAGAAGAATGAAGATTATCAGGGATAAAAAGGATGAGAAGGTCTTCAAAGAGGAGGTAATGTTTGACCACAGCCTTAAAGGACAGGTAGAATTTCTCCTAAAAGGTCCCATGTAAATAGGTTAGCTGACTCAGATTTTCGTTTGTTTCTTTTTTGTCGGGGCAGTGAGGGTTAAGTGACTTGCCCAGGGTCACACAGCTAGTAAGGGTCAAGTGTCTGATGTTGGATTTGAACTCAGGTCCTCCTGAATCCAGGGCAGGTGCTTTATCCACTGTGCCACCTAGCTGCCCCCCTGACTCAGATTATTATTTTGAATCAGTTCCTGAATTTACTAAAAAGCCTCATCTGTCTGGAAATCAGTTGTCCAGAAAGTTCAACCTTTTTTTTTTTTTAAATAAGCTTATATGTGGCTTCACTATACCAGAATATATCTAAGGACTAACACAGAAAAGTAAAGACCTCTGAGCAGATAAAATAGGTACTAAAATGATAAACTTTTTCTCAAAAAGGCCCTTCAGACTCACTCAGAGCCTACTTACTCTTCTAAAACACACAACTTGAACAAACTTGGTTATTTGTTTTCCAAACCCATAGCATCTCAAAAACATCAAATTAGAAGAGGGAGAGAGAGTCTACATTAGGTAGGGACAACTGAAAGCAGGGAACAGTGACAGATGACACCAAGGAAAATAACAGAAGAACTGAAAAGCAGATAATAATCCAGAAGGCATAGCAAAGTGACCTTGTATATCTCAACAGCCCTTTCAGGTGTAAATCTAATAACGTGCTAAAATAATTAATTTTTAATAAAAATGAGCCTGTCATAAAAAGGTTAAATTTTGTTCACCATATTCCATTTAGATGAAGTGTTGTATAGTGGCCAAAGTGCTGGACATGAAGTCAGAAAGACATGGATCCAAGTTCTGCCTCTAACAGAGTTTTAGGCCTATGAGCAAGTTACTTAACTTTTATAAATGTTTGACAGCTTTCTTGGACTATGAAGTCTGAGTTCCCACATTAAAGAAATCATAAGTCCTTGACATATATTCCATTTAAAAAGGTACTGAAATGTGTAATATACTTTATAAAGATTTATATCTAAAATTATTAAATTGAATCCAAATTATTTAAAAATTAAATTATTTTTATTTTTAAAAGGACAAATCTTTACTCATCAAGGAAAGACTCATTCTACTAAGATTTTATGGAGCCATGCTTTTTCTACCAAAATCACTTGTGTAATCTAATGTGATACATGCATGGCTGAAGGCATTTCTGAAGTGGGTACAAATAAACTTCATGAATAAATGAAAAGAATTTATTAAGTATTTACTATGTACCAAGCACTGTACTAATACTAAGAATATAAATAAAATGACAGTTACTAACATAATAATGATAATATTATATCATTTTAAGGTTTGCAAAGCACTTTATATATGTTATCCCATTTGATTCTCACAACAAGACTTAGAGGTAATATTGTTATTATCCTCACTTTATGGATGAAGATACTGAGTCAGAGGTTATGTGACTTGCCTAGGGTCACATAGCTAATAAGTGTCTGAGGCAATATTAGAACTCAGGTTTTCCAGACTTTAAGGCCAACACTCTTTACTTTACTACAAAGCTTCCTACAAAATTGTGACAGACCTTCATCTCAAAGAGTTCATATTCTATTCTTCCCATTAATTTTGCTATATAGGACATAAAATCTGCTCTTATAATTATCATTTCTCTTTTAAACCAGTCAGGAATGGTGTGTTGTCATTCCATGTTCTCAAATTTCAAAGGGTCATCTGTCTAATCAAGTATCAGATCATTTTCCCTTTTTTTTGTTTTTTTTTGCAGTATTTATAAATGCCTGAACCCATTTACTAGATCTGGAGGCCATTTTTCCTTCTGCTGTTAAGTTTCCATGTTCATCTATCTGCTTAAGTTCAAGGTTCTTTGAGTTTTCTTCTTCCTGAGATCTTCAGTAATGTCAGTCTTCTCTCCGCCCCCCCCCCCGCCCCCCTTATTTTCCCATACTGCTCATTCTCTGACTCCCTCCCCTCTGATGGTGGTTTCCCTCAGAACTGGATCTCACAGTATCTCAACCTTCTCCCACATTGGGCAATTTATAGATACTAGTCTAGGAATTTGCCCCAAGTAACTTTTGTCGGGACAGCATTGGCCATTGCTGAATTCTGAGCTCTTTCCCTCAAGCTCAGACCCCACCTCCCCAGTACACACACACACACACACACATAAACGAGTGTCCTGTCCTGATCCCTCTGTCCCTCCACTCTCTCACCCCTCCTTGGTGGTTCGGTTGCCTTGCTGGTGCTATGGAGTTGGTTTCCGTAATCTTTGTCTCCGAGGCTCCAGGAGGAGGGTGTTGGGGGTAGTGTGGGGTTGAGCTCTATTTCAAAGCCAGACATGCATCCCTCACCTTTCTATCCTTTCCTCTACATAGACCACTACCGCTATCTATGCCCAAGCAATCTTTCAAAGCCTGGAGCGAAGCTGAGATGCTGACTGGCTGTTGAGGACCCAACAAGCTTCTGCCTCTGCCATGTACATGAGTACTGCCATGATTCTGGCTATCTCCAACAACCCAAGCAACCTTCTGCAGACTGGAGCTGAGATCTTCACAAGACTGGAGAAAGGGAGGGAGGGACCAAGGTATGGGCTTGGGTTTTATTGCAAGTCAACTAGTATAGCCTCATTGGCACATGCTGACATGGGTTGGTTGGTTGGTTGGTTGATTGGTTTTTACCATCTTTTGGATTTCAGGTATCCTAAGTTATGAAAATAATTATTAAATTATTGTTTTATCTTTGATGCATAATTTCTGTTTTGGAGAGGTTTGAGAGGTCAGGGGGATTGGAGAAAACAGCCATTCCTCCATCTTGTTGATCATGTGACCAGCAAAGCTTGAGCATATATTCAAATAAGGAAACATGATACACATAGAGGTTTGGTATCCAGGGAAGTGTGTTTTGGTGTGAATTATGTCCTTATTAGCACAGTATATAATGTAATATGTCCCTAGTTAAAAGATGTTCTTTATGGTCAGGATGTGTGATTTTTGTCTTTGTATCCTGGTGGGGAAATTCTCTCCACCAATACAGATCAGCATCCAATCTGCAACTTAAGGCATTAAGAATGCCTTAAGTGACTTGCCCAGGGTCACACAGCTGATATTTGTCATAGCAGGATATCAAAGTTTAGTTTCATCTCTAATATTTTATGTTACCAAATCTCTATCTACTATACCATTCTGCCTCTCAAAAAGTATATTACTTTTTCAAATTTGTTTGATACATAACCAGTCCAGTTTTCCTCTTATGACATTCTGGGTGAAGAGTATCAATGAAGGGAAGGGGACATATATTCTTCCTCTATGGCTCCTCATAAATCAAGAGGACATTTCTCTGAAGGTTTAACATTGATCCCAATTCATATATCTGAGAACTAGACAGAATATGAACTGTATGTTTATCCTATCAACTCTCTCTAAAATGTTTAGTAAAATGATAGGAGAAGAAAATAGTGGATGTTTTCCTATTAAGGAGTGAGGCAAAATTAGGCTATAGTAGTCAAATACTAAATATTGTAGTCAAATAATAAGCAAGGAAGATGATTAAATACGGGGTCCCTAAGTAAAAATACTAGAGGTTTTCATTGCAAAGTAACTATTTCTCTATAAGTTGGAGGGCTCAGTAACTTTTCAAAACAACAATAATAATGAAGAGGATGTCTCCCATGCTAAAGGTAACAAATCCACATAGCTATATTTTGTCCTATTTGCCAGGGTCAAATCTGATGAGCTAGCATTTTTCTGACTTCTTTTTCATGGTGGGTCATGGTCAGGAAATGGACCTAACTAAATTATTTGTCCTGTTTATGCATTAAATCCAAGCCAATGCATCACTAAGAAGGAAGGAGAAAGGCAAAACCAATAAATACTGTACAAGGAAACTTGTCATGTATGTTGGAGGATCTACAAAACTGAGAGAGCTGAGGTCACAGAGACCTAAAATTGGTGACTAAATGATTTGTTGTCAACAAAGCTATAAAAACCCTGGAGGCTTTTACTGGATAGCAGCTAGTGGCCAAGTGGACTTGGATTTGGATCCAGGCTCTAAATAGCTGGTCATAGAGGAAAGAGAAGGAAGGAATTCAGTTGGTCTTGAGTTTTTCCTTCCTACTGTAGAACTATAAACTCTCAAGATCAAGTACAGGGCAGAAAAATCTCTGTTGCAGGAAATCCTGGCTTGGCTTTTGTTCTCTAAAGATTGCCTGCTGAGCGCCTTCTTATCCTTTTTCTCTTCAGACACCTGGGGTCCATGTGCAGTCTCTTACTGATTTTATCACAAATTTACAATGATATTCTGTTGTTATTATGATAGTTTGGTTACTGTGAGTCATGATAAAAGCAAAACTAAAATCACAGCAGTTGTTTGCGAGAATAGATCACGATGCTCATATGGAAAGGAAATCCACCGATGTGAGTTAACTTCAGTTCTTCCAATAGGGTCAGGAATTGGGGTTGGGAATGCAAATGCAGATGGAGAAGTCTAACCACACTTGATTTCAGGTATAGGCCATTCATCCTGGATGGTGTTCCTCTGAACAAACATAATAATGAGAGATGTATTCACAGGATCATAGAATGTTAAGTTCATCTAGTCCAACTCCTTTATCTGCCAGAGAATTAAAAGACTTGGCCAAATTTAGCAGCTCAGTAGTTGCCAAGCCAGCACTATATCCCAAGTCTCCTGAATCTTAGTCTAGAGCACTGTAATATTAATAATAATTGTTATTGTTATGATGCTAGCGCTGCTACTGATGATGATGATGAAGAAATTTACATACCATTTTAAAGTTCACTAAGCAACTTACATGTACTGTTGTTGTTAGTGTCGTTTAATTGTTCAGTTCTCTCTGATTCTTTATGGTCCGATAAACAATAGCATGCCAGGGCCTTCTATCCTCCACTATCTCTCAAAGTCTGTCCAATTTCATGTTAATTTTTTCCATGATACTATTCATTTTATCCTCTGTCATCCCCTTTTCCTTTTGCCTTCAATCTTTCACTCTGGTGTTATTACATATACAGGGTTTCCCAAAAGTATGGTTTTAAGTTATTAAAGTTTAAAATTACACTAAAACTTTAGGGCTCCCTGTATTATCTTATTTGAGTCTCACAACAACCCTATAAAGTAGTTACTACTTTATTATTATCCCTATTTTACAAATGAGAAAACTAAGGCTCAGACTTGCTCATGGTCACATAGCCAATTAATTAAGTATCAGATATAGATTCAAGCACAGGTTTTTGTGACTTCAAGTCCAGCAATGTATCATCTTCATTGGCCTTCTTCTTTCCACTATTCCACATACTTAATCAAATTCCTCTGCTTCTTTGATTTGCCCCTACTTGCCTATCCAATCTTATTTCCTCACACATTTCAAAACACAAGCTTAACTCTAGGGAGGCTTGGCTCTTCACTGTCTTTCACATATTGTACTCTCTTTTGATATTAAGCAGTGATTTTTTGGGCTGCCATTGATATAGGCAGGATGAATTTTTAAAAGATATTGCGGGGGCAGCTAGGTGGCACAGTGGATAGAGCACAGGCCCTGGATTCAGGAGGACCTGAGTTCAAATCCGGCTCAGACACTTAACACTTACTAGCTGTGTGACCCTGGGCAAGTCACTTAAACCCAATTGCCTCACACACACACAAAAAAAAGATATTGCAATATTCCAGGTTAGAGGTGGTGAGAGCTTGAACAGTCTGTGTAAGTGGAGAAATATAAGTGCAAGTGTAAGAAATGTCTGTGTAAGTGCAAGAAATGTGCTGGTAAATATGACTAGAATTGGCAATAAATTGGATGTGTGAGTGAGGAGTGAAGGATGATCCCAGGATCATAAGATTATAAAATTGTGAGCTTTGGTGACTAGGAGGTTGATGGTACTCTCAATAATGATAGTGAAGCTGTTGGTGGAATTGTGAACCAACCATTCTGGAGAGCAATTTGGAACTCTGCCCAAAAGGCAATGAAACTTGTGTGTATCCTTTGATCCAGCAATATCACTACTAGGCCTGTATCCCAAAGAGATTTTTTTTAGAAAGGGAAAAGAACCTATTTGTACAACAATATTTATAGCAGCTATTTTTATGGTGGCAAAGAATTGGGAAATGGCTGAACAAGTTGTGGTATATGAACGTAATGGAATACTACTGTGTTATAAGAAATGAGAGGCAGAATTCAGAAAAACCTTGACTTACATGAACTGATACAAAGTGAGCAGAACCAGGATAACATTGTACATAGTTACAGCAATATTGTACCATGATCAACTGTGAATGACTTCACTATTCTCAGCAATGTAATGATCTAAGACAATTCCAAAGAACTCATGATGAAAAATGCTGTCCACATTCAGAGAAAGAACTGATGGAGTCTAAATGCAGATTGAAGCATAATATTTTCACTTTTTGGTTTGTTTCTTCTTTCACAACATGACTAATATGGAAATGTTTTACATGATTACACATATATAACCTATATCAGATTGCTTAGTGTCTGAGGGAGGGAGGAGGTAAGGAAGAGATGGAGAAAGTTTGGAACTCAATTTTTAAAAAAGTTAAAATTGTCTTTACATGTAATTGGGAAAAAATTAATTGCTATTAAAAAACAGTGAAAATGAAGGTCAGAGGAGGGGAGAATTTGTGGGGAAAGATAATGAATACTGTTTTGGACATGTTGAATTTGAGATGTCTATGGGACATCCAATTCAATATTTCCAAGAGACAGGTAGGTATATTACTGTAGGTCAAGGATGAAGTTAGGCATAGATAAATAGATCTGGGAATTATCTGCAGAGAAATTATAAACCCAGTGGAACTGATGAGATCACCAAGGGAAATAGTATGAAGCAGGGGTTCTTAATATTTCTGGACCCCTTTGATAATCTAGGGAAGCCAGTAGACTCCTCAAAATGTTTTTAACTGCATAAAATACATAGGATTACAAAGGAGAAAAATTCTATTGAAATATACTTATAAAATTATTTCTAAAAGTTCACAGGAATCGAGGTAATGTCCATCAGTAGGGGAATGGCTAAACAAGCTGTGGTATATGAATGTAATGGAATACTATTGAAAAGAAAAAATTATTAACTAGCTAATCTTAATCTGAAAAAATTATATAACTGTTGACTATATGAAAAAATATAACTTTAGAAAAATTATAATTGGGCTGTAAATCCCATCTGGGTCGCCATTCAAATGTAAAAATATTTTTAGCTAATTTGTCTAATTTGGGGGGACTAATCTGACTAGGGAGCTAATCTGGGGACTTTTGACTGACTGGCTATCTGACTGCTATTAACTTCTCCACACTGCTCCCAAATTGATAAGCAAAAGATTAAGAAGCCTCTTAATTAAATAACCAAAGCAGAGTTTATTTATAAAAATCAATGTAAACAATAAGGGTTAAGAAATGCAAATTATACTACCTGTCTGCTTTTAATATAAGGGCTGTTGCCAGCCTCTTGCCTTAGGGTATGCTCCAGCTTTCTCTAACTTTCACTCTTTTTCTCCTTCACTCCAGCTTCCCTTTCACTTCTAACTCCAAGCCCCTTTCACTTTGTTGACCTCCCCCCCTTACCGTCTAACTTTCCTCTCTGTACTGCCACACTGAACCCCTGTGTTTCTCTCTCTCAGACCTGCTTCTCCTAGTGTTCTCTTAGTCCTCTGGTGTTTACCTGCTTCCTTGCTCTTTGCCTTTTCTCCATCTCCCCCCTCCTTATGTAGCCTCGGTCTCCTTATCGTCCTTGTAGCAGCATCCCTTCTGTCTGTCTTCTTAATCTTCCGGCCTCTCTGCATTCTCCTAGTCCTCTGGCATCCCCCCTCCCTGTCTTGCTAGCTCCCCTATATATATGTTCCTTCTCTCCCCTCAAACCTCAGCTCTCTGCGCCCCCGCACACACCATGCTAATCTGCTGGCCACACTAGGGCTGTGTCCAGTGGGGCTCAAGGGGCCCATGCCCCCTGCTGCATGCCTGGGACCTCCGTACAGGCTATGCTGGGGCCTGGCAGGACAAGCCTGGGATCTCCAGGGCAGCTCCCCTCAGGGCGTAGGGAACTGGGGCATTTTTTTTTTTCCAGCCATCTGATCTGCCATCCTGAAAAGCCCATGGGGCTTTTTTGGCTCAGCTGAAGTGGAGGTGGAGGGGCACCAGCCCCTCACACAGAAAAAAACCCTGAATGCCTAAGGCTTTTTAATATCAGCCCAAAGGCAGGGTCCCCAAATCAAAATAAATTTCCACACTATTGTGCTGTAAGAAACAATGAGCAGGAGTTCAGAGAAACCTGAAAGCACTTACATGAACTGATGCTGACTGAGAGGAACAGAACCAGAAGAACATTGTACATAGTAACAGCAACATTGTGTGATAAACAATGGTAATAGACTTGGCTCTTCTCAACAGTGCAATGATCCAAAACAGTTTCAAAGAACTCATGACAGAAAATATTCTCAACATCCAGAAAAAAGAACTGTGAATTATGAATGCAGATTGAACCATACTGTTTCTGCTTTTGGACTTTTTTTTTCCTTCTTTTTTGAGGTTTTTCCCTTGTGCTCTGATGATTCTTTCACAAGGTGACTAATGTAGAACTATGTTTAATGTGATTGTACATATACAACCTATATCAGACTGCTTTCCATCTTAGGGAGGAGGGAGGAAAGGGAGGGTAGGAGAAAAATTTGGAACTAAAATTCCTGTGAAAACAAATGTTGAAAACTATCCTTATATGTAACTGGAAAAATGATAAAATACTTTTTTTTTTTTTCCGGGGCAAATACTTTTTAAAAAACTCCTAAAGGACAAAGAAAAAAAAAGTTCATGGGTTGGGGGGGTGGGGCAGCTAGGTGGCACAATGGATAAAGCACTGGCCCTGGATTCAGGAAGACCTGAGTTCAAATCCAACCTCAGATACTTGACACTTGTGCTAGCTGTGTGACCCTGGACCAGTCACTTAACCCTCATTGCCCCACAAACAAACAACAGTTCACAGGCCCCCAAGTTAAGAATCCCTTTTATAGAGGGAGAAGAAAAGAGGTCTGATATTTCAATGGATAGTTACTAAGCACCCATTGCATACATGCACCATAGTAAAATTAGTTATCTCTGCATTCATTAAGCATTCAATAATTGTTTATTGAATAAATATTGAGTACACCGGGTACTTAGTGATAAGGTTACTGGCTTGAGGAGGGTTAGCAACGTAGGTCCTACCCTCAAGGAGTTTATACTTAAATGTATATAATGCTAGGGGATACACAGTAAGATTTAAGTGATAAAACTCCTCCCTGTCTGACCTTTACTTCTTAGTCTTTGCTGGTTCTTCATTCATGTCATACTTATTAAAGGTGTGCCCTGTCCTAGGCCCTCTCTTCTTTTCTCTTCACACTCTCTCACTTAGTGATCTCAACTGCTCCCTTGGATTCATTTGGCATCATTATCTATTGGCTCCCAGATCTCTATATATCTAGCCCTTGTCTCTCTCCTGAGCTCTAGTCCTGCATCATGGATTGCCTATGGGATGTTTCAACCTGACTTTCCTGTAGGCATCTCAAACTCAACATGTCCAAACACAGAACTCATCTTTCCCCCCAAAACTCAACCTTCTTCCAAAAGTCCCTATTACTCTCAAGGGCACCATTATTGTCCCAGTCATCTGGGTTCACAGCCTCAGTGTAATTTATCCTCAGCTACTCACTCTCATTTCCTCCACATACCCAGTCACTTGCCAAATCTTAACATTTTTATTTCCCTAGCATCTCTTAAAGGTCTTTTCCTCTCTGCTCAACACAGGCACTAAACAAGTTCATCATGTTCACTAGGACTTCTGCAATAGCTTTCTATTTAGTCTCCCTACCTCAAGAATCTCCCCAGGGCAAGCCATCCTCCACATAGCTACCACAAATGATTACACTAAAGTGCACATCTAAACCAAATTATGCCTCCCTCCCCTATCTCCAACATACTTCAGTGGCTCCCACTTACCCCTTCAGTCAAATATAAACACTTATTTGTCATTTAAAGCTCTTCATAACCTAGATCCTTCTTACCTTTCCAGTGCCACACATTCTTCAGTCTAGCCATACTGACCTATTCACTGTTCTATAAATGATAATCCATCTCTTTTCTCAGGGACTTTGCACTAGCTGTTCCCTGTACCTATACTCAAATACCTCCTTCTATATGAAGCCTTTTCTCTTCCCCCAGTCTGCTAAAGCCCTCCCTCCCAAATCTAACTTATAGTCATTTTGTATAAATTATGTCTGTACTTATGAAAAGGGAAGACGATTTTAACCCCCCTTCCCACCCACCCCCTTAATATAAACATTGTAAAGGCTGGTTACATTTTAAATGAGTAAAGAAGATGTTTTTTGTCCAATGCTTTCTTTATCAGGTATGAACTTGAATTGGATTGAGAAGGGAACAGCTGATTAGCCAACCAATGAGCTAATCTTGTTAGCTACCACCTCTAAAAGCTTTAAATAGTTGGCTGATTCAATTGGGGTATGTAAACCATCCCAAAAAAATCATAGGAAGTAAACCATCTTCTTTATACATTTAAATCTCCATCACCTTAATTGAAGAGGGTGGTGGAAGCCCCCTTTCCACTTAAATTTACTCTTTATCGCTCTTATTAAAATACAGTCCCTCTAGGGAAGGGACTATTTCACTTTTGTCTCTGTGTTCTCAGCTTAATACAGTTCCTGATAGGCAGTACATGCTTAATTAAATGCTTGTTGATTGACTGATTGATTGACATACAAAAGAAGGTTCATATTACAAACATAAATTCATGCTTCTGGAAAGAATCCTTGTACTCCAGGACCTTTCTTTCAAATCGCTGAGAGCACTCAGGGTTGTATTGTCATTTATTCTGACAACACCCTGGTGAGGCAGGTTGAAAGGATTGTTGAGGCTGATTATCTCTGCAGTGGGATAACCCAGGCCATCAGCTTTCCCACCCACATAGGAACAGAGCAAGCTTACACATGGTTGCTTCTACCATATGTTTCCCAGCCTGGGCAGCTCCAGAAGAAGGAGGAGCCAGTCCATGGTGCATAATAACAGATATTTTCCCAGTCATCCAACAGCTGTGATTAAACCTCCCTTACTTCAGCATCCCTAAGATACTTCTGAATTGCACAAAGAAGTAATTCTTCAATGACCAAGAAGACTCTTCTGAGGAAGCTCTTTGACCTGAACAGAATCCTGATTTTAGAAGAGAATTCTGAGCTGAGGGGAGAGAGAGGGTCACTTCTACATATAGGAGGACAATCAGATGCATTATATGAAGAAACTAGGATATAGAACGAAGAACAAAACTTATTTTATACAAATATGAACTCTATATTTCTGAATGCCCTATATAATATAGTTGTATTACTATAAAATGTATTTTAATCCAAAGATCTGAAAGTATTTTAAAAGTAATTATTAATAGAACCACTCCCTTACAAATGAGATGATGATCCAAAAGTTTGTACATTATTTGGAATTTGTTTTCCTAATAATACTAATAGAGTTGACATATAGCTCATTAAATGATTCTATCTCTCTGTAATACATATAGGATGTGGACTCGCTTTCTCAACTCACTAGTTCTAGAAAATCAGGTCCCCGGGTCTCAATTAGGGCTCTTCCTTCAGGGTTCTAAGAAACCTTAAGAAATGGTGAGTGTTTTTCTAATGCCATTTCTCATGAGCTCCACCCAGTGGGTTCTCCCAATATTATTTGACCATTTAACATCTCAGTATCATCTAACCAGTGATTAGCACACCAGTATAATTTTGACTGGTTGAAATCTCCTCAATATAATTGAAAACCAATTAATATCAATTAACTTTTATAAGAAGATACTTTCAAAGAAAGAAGAATGAGAACCAAAGTAAAAAAGCATCCCCCCCAAAAAAAAGGGGCGCCCTCTCCACTCTTATTTCTTGGTTCCTGGAGAGAATAGGATCAAACTTAAAGCAGTAGCTGTAAAATATTCTTTCCACCAAGCACTCTTATGCCAGTGGAAAAGTCACTCCCTTGGTAGCAGTACACAGCATCTCAACTTCCAGATCAGTCCACTGCTGGACTGGGTCAAAGAGGTCAAAATCCTCAGGATTTTACTGGCTCACTTGCAATAGCTACCAGCCTCAATTAAAATGGGGACGTCTGAAGGCTCTTCCAAACTTTTGAAGGTCCTAAAGTTGTAGATCAGTACCTTGCCTCTCCAATATTCCTTCACCTAAAATCAAGAAAGAAATACACAGAGACAAAAAATAGTAGTCTTATGTGTTCATGACTATATGAAAGCCTTGTGTGGACATAAGGCAGCCAGTAGCAGTGCCTGCCATTGCTTACACCATATCTTCCTCACTTGCTTCAAGGAAAGACAGAGTTTAAATTCCTCTGATGGAACCTTTTTATGCACACTTAGTTTTAGCTCAGCTGCCATTTAATCCCAAACTGTTTGCTATTGCAAAAGCCCATCTGTTTAACACAAAAATTCTGGTGAGACTATATAGCTACAAATAATAGGATGCCATACTTTCAGAAGACCAAATAATGGAATTCCATACTTTCAGAAGACTCCAAATTGCTACTTGACTCAAAGGGCAATAAAAAGATGCATTGTAGATGTTAATCATGATAAATTATGCATGAGAAACTATGACAAAATTATCAAGCACATGTATATCCAGAAAAGGAGGTGGACCAGTGACACAGCAAGAGTCGGGAGAATAACTGATACATTGGTATCTTTGAAATGCTTTTCATTTGATTGATTCCTTTTGTTTTAAAATCACATTCATTTCTGAATATAGCTCCCCTCCCCAACATCAGTGATTCTTCCCTAATAACAAAGATTTAAAAAAAAAAGAAAAAAATTCAGTAAAACTAACCAAATATTAGTTACATTTGACATCATAGGCAATATTCCACACTTATAACCGGTCCTACATCTGCAATGAAGGGACAATGGTTCTTTTCTCAGCACTTCCAAAAAGTCAACCTTGGTCATTACAATTATATAGGTTCAGTTTTGTTATTATGTATATCACATTCTGGGTTTAGTTTCATTTACCCTATCAATTTATGTTAGTTTTCCTATACTTATCTGAATTCATAATATTTATAGGGTTTTTCTTTCAGAGCAGTAATCAGCAAGTATTTATTAAGCACCTGCTATATGCCAGGCACTGTGTTAATAGATAAAACCAGCCCTTGCCTTCCAGGAGTACACTGTCTAATGGAAGAGACAACATTCAAACAGCTATGTATAGGTAATATATATACAGAATAAAGTGGAGATTATTTTAGAGGGAAGGCCTAAGATTAAGGAGGACTAGGAAAGTCTTCTTGAAAAGGGTGGGATTTTAACTGAGACTCGAAGGAAGCCAGGAAATGGAAAGGAGGAGGGAGAGAATTTCAGACAAGGGGGACAGGCAGTGAAAAGGTCCAGAGTTGGGGGAGGGAGGGAGAAAAGTTTGGAACTCAAAATCTTATAAAAACAAATGTTGATGATCCAACCATTCTGGAGAGCAATTTGGAATTATGCCCAAAGGGCTATAAAGCTGTGCATACCCTTTGACCCAGCAATACCACTTTTGGGTCTTTTTCCCAAAGAGATCATAAAAAAGGGAAAAGAACCCACATGTACAAAAATATTTATAGCTGCTCTTTTTGTGGTGGCAAGGAATTGGAAATTGAGGGGTTAGGGACAGCTAGGTGGCGCAGTGGATAGAGCACCAGCCCTGGAGTCAGGAGGACCTGAGTTCAAATCCAGCCTCAGACACTTAACACTTACTAGCTGTGTGACCCTGGGCAAGTCACTTAACCCCAATTGCCTCACCAAAAAAAAGAAAGAAAGAAAGAAATTGAGGGGTTGCCCATCAATTGGGGAATGGCTGAACAAGTTGTATATGAATGTAATGGAATTTTATTGTGCTGTAAGAAACAATGAGCAGGAGGAGTTGAGAGAAACTTGGAAGGACTTGCATGAACTGATGATGAGTGAGATGAACAGAACCAGAAGAACATAATGCACAGTATCACCAACATTATGTGTTGATCAACTGTGATAGACTAGATTCTTCTCACCAATACAACGGTACAAGAAAGTTCCAAGGGACTCATGATGGAAAAGGCTCTCCAAATCCAGAAAAAAAAAAAAAAGAACTGTGGAATATGGATGCTGATTGAACCATGCTATTTCTTTTGTTTTGGTGCTGTTGTTGTTCTTTTTTGAGGTTTTTCCTTTTTGCTCTGATTCTTCTTTTATAACATGACTTATGCAGAAATATGTTTCATGTTATTATATATATATATATAACCTATATCAGATTACCTGCTGTCTAGGGGAGAGGGGGAGGGAAGGGAAGAAGAAATTTGAAATTGAAAATCTTATAAAAACAACTGTTGAAAACTATCTCTACATGTAACTGGAAAATAATAAAATACGTTTTCTCTCTTTTTTTTCCTTTTTTTTTTTTTTTTTTTGGCGGGGCAATGAGGGTCAAGTGACTTGCCCAGGGTCACACAGCTAGTAAGTGTCAAGTGTCTGAGGCTGGATTTTGAACTCAGGTCTTCCTGAATCCAGGGCTGGTGCTTTATCCACTGTACCACCTAGCTGTCCCCATAATAAAATACTTTTATTAAAAAAAAAAACAAATGTTGAAAACTATCTTTACACGTAACTGGAAAAAATAAAATACTATTAAGGAAAAGAATAAATTTTTAAAATACAAAAAAACTTGAATGAAAGAAAAAAAATGAAATAAAGTGAAAAAAAAAGATCCGGAGTTGGATAATGGACTGGCTTGTTCAAGGAACTACAAGAGGCAAGTGTCAATAGATCATGGAGTATATGAAGGAGAAGAATAAGGTATAAGAAGACTAAAAAACTAGGAAGGGACTAAGTTATAAAAACCTTTTAAACCCAAACAGAGGATTTCATGTTTGATCCTGTGGTATAGGAAGCCACAAGAGTTTATTGAACAGGGGAGTGACGTGGTAGACCTGTACCTAAGGAATATCAGTTTGTCCCTTGAGTGGAAGATGGATTGTAGTGAGGAGAGACTTGAGGCATGGAGACCAACCAGCAGGCTATAGCAGTCGCCTAGGCATGAGGTAACAAGGGCCTGTACCAAGGGTGTGGCAGTGTTAAAGGAGAGAATGGGATGTATATGAGAGATGTTATTAAGGTAGAAATAGGTGTATGGGGTCCAAGAGAAAGTGAGGAATTTAGGATGGTTTCAAGGTTGTGAATTTTATTGACTGTGAAGATAGTGGCACTCTCAATAGGGAAATTAAGAAAAGGGAATGGTTTTGGAGAGAAAGATAATGAATTCAGTTTTGAACATGAGTTTAAGATGTCTACAGCATATCTCCAGTTCAAGATGTCCAACAGGCAGTTGGAGATGCTATATTAGAGGTCAGAAAAGAGGTTAGTGCTGGACAAATAGGTCTGAGAATCATTTGCATAGAAATTAATAATTGAATTCATTGTATCTGATGAACTCAGGGGTGAAATATTATAGAGGGAGAAGGGAAGAAGGCCACATACCGCAATTTATTTAGCAATTCCCCAATAGTTTTCTATTGCAAAGTCCCATCTGTTTACAAAAATTCTGGTGAGGCTATATAGCTACAAATAATAGAATGCCATATTTTCAGAAGACTCAAAATTGCTATTGATTCTATTTTTCTCTAGTTCTTTGCTGTCACAAAAAGTGCTGTAATTAATATGTTGGTGTATGTGTGACCTTTCTTTTTGTTTTTGATGTCTAGCATAGTAGACTAGCAGCAGGATCTCTAGTTTAAAGAGTATGGACATTTTAGTCTTGTTTTTAGTGTTCACAATACAGAGCTCAACTAAAGAGGCAGCTGAACTCAAAGAAAGGGCTCCAACATGTCAGGCAGGTTTCCTATGAAGAATCTATGGAGTGGTTAAAGCACTGGCCTTGGATTCAGGAGTACCTGAGTTCAAATCCGGCCTCAGACACTTGACACTTACTAACTGTGTGACCCTGGGCAAGTCACTTAACCCCCTATTGCCTGCAGAAAAAAAAAAAGAATCTATGGAAAGACTTGGATAAAAATGGCAAAAGAATGAGAATGTTTAGATGGTTTACAACCTAGAGTGATGTAGAGAGCTCCTCTCTCAATGTGATCGTGAATCCATTGGAGAAAAATTGTTTAAAATATTTTCTAGGATTCCTAAGAAGGACAATCTATAACCCTCATAACAGGTTGGTACCTTTAAGCCTACTCATTATTCTTACACAGACTATATGTATCTACCTGACTTATCTACCGAGGTTGGAAACCTGTGTTGTTGTTGTTTTCTTAGCCAAGTATTATAGTGGGGTTTTTTTTGTGTTCTTGTCCTCCATACCAAAATGTGAGCAAAAGAGAAGTTTTAGAGAATGCAAGCCTTAAGCCTTGCCAGAAAGGACCTTCCTGGCTCTTAATGGTTTTCCCCCCTGCTGGCATTTGATAGCTTCCAACACACTACAAGCATGCTCTCACAGCTAATCCTGATGTGATTTAGTGCTTAATTAGAAGTGTATCCATTTGTGTCTGGGCCTGGAAAAAAAAGCATTGGAGATGCTCTTTCTTCATATTTACAGAATCAGAGAGACATTCTCTAGAGTAAGGATTAGAGGTTTAGAGTTGGAAGGGACTTCAGAGATAAACTAGTCTGAACTAATTTTATAAAAGAGGAAACTGAGGCCCCAGAAATATGAAGTGAGCTGTCCAAGGTATAATCTGGTAAACCCAGTATCTGAGCTCAGATGCCATGGCTCCAATTCCAGTGCTTCTTTCCTTTGGACAATGCTTCTTTACCTTAACTAAGTATTTCTAAATTCAGAATTCTATTTACATAGAATTAACCCAAGTCAACCAAAATAATAACCTTGTGATAGTCAATAGGTACAGATGACGAGTGAAACAGAACCAGGAAAATAACATACACAGTGGAAATAGAAAGAGCAACAAGGGAACAATAGATATGGAATCCTAAGATATGATAATGACCAAGTTTGGTCTCAGAGAAGAGATGAAAGAAGACACTTCCCTTCCTTCTTTGCAGACAAAGGTGGAAGACAGTGGTTGTGGAACAACACTGGACTTGAGTTGCCTGTTACTTAGTTTCAATGAACTCTTTTTCTCCCTCTTTTTTTCCTTTTGTCATAAAGCATGGCTCTCTGCTTAAGTGTTGGGCAAGCTGTTGTTGTTATTTGTCCTTCCTTCTTGAAGAGGACCATGACATCAGAAAGGTGATGTCATGACTTGAAGTGAAGTGAGGGAGGGCTGTGCAAGGTCACTAATCTCACTCTCTTTTTTTTTTTTGGTGGGGAAATGAGGGTTAAATGACTTGCCCGGGGTCACACAGCTAGTAAGTGTCAAGCATATGAGACCTGATTTGAACTCAGGTCCTCCTGAATCCAGGGCCAGTGCTTTATCCACTGCACCACCTAGCTGCCCCCACAACCTCACTCTCTGAAGATATGCATCAGACTGTTAGCTGGAGATGATTCCTTGAGCCACATCAGGATTGTCTCAGTCATACAAACTTTTTCAAAAGATTCCAAGCTCAGCATCTTATTATCTTTGTGAACTTGGGCAAATTTTTACCTCTCTGCACCTCACGGTGGTGTGGGTCTGGAGTCTGGAGGACTCCTTTTCCTAAATTCAAGTCTGCCCTCAGAAACTTACCAGCTGTGTGATCCAGGACAAGTCACCTAACCCTGTTTGCCTCAGTTTCCTCATCTGTAGAATGAGCTGGAGAAGGAAATGGCAAACCACTCCAACATCTCTGTAAGAAAACCCCCAAATGGGGTCACAAAGAGCCAGGCATGACTGAAATGTCCAAATAACGACAAAATGAAGGGATTGGACTAAATTATATCCAAGGTTTGTTTGTTTGTTTGTTTTTAACTTTAAATCTTATGCTTTTTTTAATGATGCAATGTGAAGTGGAAAACACAGGCCAAAAAAAATTTTTTTGGCTAAAACTGAAGCCATGATCCAGATGATCGATAACTAGTAGTGATAAGAAGTTAAACAAAAATTCCCAACTCCTATACCATAATATCAGAGGATGAGATGTGGCTTCCTTTTTGGTTTTGATTTGCTTGAAACTAGTTATATTTACTATTTCTTGTACATCAAGCAGGTTGTCTTAGATTTAGATTTCCAACACCCCTATCTTTTTTTTTTTTTAAAGTGAGGCAATTGGGGTTAAGTGACTTGCCCAGGGTCACACAGCTAGTAAGTGTTAAGTATCTGAGGCTGGATTTGAACTCAGGTACTCCTGAATCCAAGGCCAGTGCTCTATCCACTGCGCCACCTAGCTGCCCCAACACCCCTATCTTTTTAAAAGTTCCTTTTTGTGGAAATAAAAAGTTACAATGCAGGTTCCCCCTCCTCCTCAAAAAACAACAACAACCCTACTTTAAAAAAAATTAATTTCTTCTTAAAGATGTAATAGTGGGGGCAGCTAGGTGGCACGGTGGATAAAGCACTGGCCCTGGATTCAGGAGGACCTGAGTTCAAATCCAACCTCAGACACTTGTCACTCACTAGCTGTGTGATCCCGGGCAAGTCACATAACTCTCACTGCCCTGCAAAAACAAACAAAAAAGATGTAATGGTGCAAAAAAAGAGGGATAAAATTTGCATGAGTAAGATGGGATTTCCACTGCAAGTGTGGAGAGTCAACAGAAAGGGGATAGAATAATAATGTGTAGTTAGCTTACTTCACAGGGATAGTGTGAGATTAATTAATGCTTGCTAAGTGCTTTGAGATCTCCAGATGAAAGTTTTTTTTATAACAGCCTAGAACAACAGTGATTATTATGTTGAATCTTTTGAAGCCTTATACTGAACAATAAAGCCTGCCTGAATATTCTACAGATTGGGGGGAGGGGAAGGGATCTCCCAAATTTACTAAGCAAGTATCCTATAAGAACTAAATGACACTTGTTCTCTGGTGATAATCTCTTGGCAAACATGAGAAAGAAAACTTTTGGAATATAATGGAAGCCTCAAGAACAGGGACTGTTTGATTTTTGGTTTTGTTTTCTATCCCCAGCATCTAGTATAGTGCCTGACACATAGTAGTCACTTAATTACTTGATTTAACAGAATTAACCTTAGTTCCCAGTGAGTTAGGAAGAATTTACTATAGTTTGGAATTCCTACAGAACTGCCCTCTCTGAATGTTGAGCATAGTAGTAAATGGAAAAATCCTCTTTTGATGCCGTGGCGGGGCTGGGGGGGGGGCAAGGGGGGGTCATGTGTGTGTGGAAGGGAGGAAGGAGGGAGAAAAGGGAAAGGAAAAAGGGATCGAGGGGGAGAGAGAGTCACACCTCACAGCCAGTTTTGCTTACCAAGAGGAGGAGGAAGGGAAGGGGAAGGAAGAAGCATTTATGTAGTACCTACTATGTGCCATGCACTGTGCTAAGTACTTTACAAAATAATTTACCTTGTTTGACCATTTGATTATCTCAGAAGTGGCACACTGGACAGGAGGGAGCAGAGAAGAGAAGGGAGAGCAAGATGAGAACATGTTCATATTAAAAACTTATTTTCTACAATAAGCTCATAAATTCAGAGAAGGGTTTGTGTGTTTGGGGGAGGGAGAGGAAAGAATAGGAATTAATTCATAGAGCTTTTTATTATTAGTTTTATTTTTTTAATTTTATTTTTGAGGCAATTGGGGTTAAGTGACTTGCCCAGGATCACACAGCTAGTAAGTGTTAGGTGTCTGAGGCCGGATTTGAACTCAGGTTCCCCTGAATCCAGGGCCGGTGCTCTATCCACTGCGCCACCTAGCTGCCCCTATTATTAGTTTTAAACAAAGTTATTATTCAAACTTTTGTTCTTTTGTCAGAAACCATTGTTTTCTTGGACTACAAATCCAGCACCATTTAGCAGTTCATTTGAATTTAAAAATAAAGACACCTCCCCTTTTAAAAATGTAAATAAATGAACCAAAGAAATTGGTGGTTGGTTGTGGTGCTTGTCCTTTGTGCTCAAAGAGAACCAAAATGACATCACTATGTCGTGGTCAAGAGTGTGTCTGACTGGGGTTGATCAGACCAAAACGAAACTTGGAAGGCTTTACCACAGGTCGGGTACAAATAGCCCATATGAACATTTGCAGTGGAGATGTCTCTAAACTTGAGCCTCTCTCATTTCTTTTTATGCTACTGCAATTCTACTTTTTTTTTTCTTTCTTTTTTTTTTTTTTAGTGAGGCAGTTGGGGTTAAGTGACTTGCCCAGGGTCACACAGCTAGTAAGTGTTAAGTGTCTGAGGCTGGATTTGAACCCAGGTTCGGTGCTCTATCCACTTTGCCACCTAGCTGCCTCTAATTCTACTTTGCTAATAGAGCACAGTGCCTTCTTTGATGAGGGCATGCCATAATAGGTGGTCCTGTGCCAGTGTCTACCATGTTTCACAATCGATTTCAAAGTACTTCAGAGAGACCTTGAGAGTGTGTATCACTTCTTCTGAACTCAGTGTGAGAGCTTGCCTTATGTGAATTCTCCATAAAATAGTAGTTTAGACAAACATAATGTTTGGCATTTGGACAATGTGGCCAGCCCACTGGAGTTGTGCTCTCAGCAGTTGAGTTTGAATACTTGGCAGTCAGCTCAAGAAAGGACCTTGGTGTCTGGTACCCTATCATGCCAGGTGATCTTCAGAATCTTCCTAAGACAATTCACATGGAAGAGATACAGTTCCCTGGCATAGCACTGGTATACTGTCCAGGTTTCACAGGCATACAACAATGAGATCAGCACATCTGCAACTCATTTTGGTAGGCAGCCTAATTAATACCTCTTATCTCCTACACTTTCCTTCAGAGACTTTCAAATACTGAGCTAGCTCTGGTGTTGTGTTCATCAACCTCATCATCTTCGTGTACATCCCTAGAAAGTATATTGCCAAGATAAGTGAATTTATTCAAAGCATTTAAGAATTTATCCATTTGCTGTAAAGAATTACTTATGCTTTCAGTGTATGATAGGTGGTTCTATCATTTTTAATGCTTCACATAAAAAATCTCAGAGTTGGTGAGGGCCTCAGAAGTCACTGGTATTTCTTCTAAATGGTCCCAGAAAATCATCATCCAGCTTCCATTTAGAGATTCCCAGTGACAGAGGAGCCCATAATCTTGAACTTTTGGACAATTCCAAATTGTTAGGAACTTTTTCCTGGTCAAAATTTGCCTCTGTGATTTCTACCCATTACTCCTAGTTTAACCCTTTCAGGTCAAATAGAATCATTTGATCATAGATTTAGTGTGGCAAAAGGACCTTAGAAATCAGTGAATCCAACCCTCTCATTTTACTGATGAGGAAATTGAGACCTGGATAAATTGAGTGACTTAACCAAGGTGACACAGATAGAAGTATCAAAGCAAGGACTTGAACCCAGGACTTTTGAATCAAAATCCAACACTGTCCATTATTATTCTTTACTCCTTCCCAAACACAGGAGCCTCAGTTTCCTCATCTATAAAATGAAGTGGTTGGAGAAATGACCTCTAAGACCCCTTCCAACTTTGAAGCCTATTAACTTATGATCTTAAATTGTGCTTAATTTGAGTTTTATAAGTCATCTCTTGATTATCTGTACTAATGGGAGGAGGTTATAGGGAAATTCATGGGGGGAAGACCCCAATCCAGAAAAGGCCTTCAGGTCTATGCTCAAGGTATTCTAGATTCAATCCAAGGAGTGCTTGACCCCAAAGAGAAGAACCAGTCTTTTTTTCACTTTTCCTGATTCATTGCTTCTATTCAGGAGTTCCCAGGAGAAAAACTCAAATAAAGCTTAGATTTGGCTCATGTCAGGATTCCTTCTAGAAAGATACGGAATAGCTCTTGGCTACAGTTTGGGGAGGTTGCGGGGGGGGGGGGGCGGTGTTGAGATTCCTGTGTCCTTGGGAGGTCAAGATGCCTGTCAGACATGGCACATGGACATGAGCATGGACATGGACATGGTCATGGAAAAATTGAACTCCCTGATTACAAACAGTGGAAGATAGAAGGAACACCACTACAGCGAATCCAGGAGAGTTTGGCTAAGCAAGGTCTCAGGGATCCATGGGGCCCGCAATGAAGCTTGGTGATAATATGGGTCATTATGGAAAACCTGTTACTTTGTGGGCTGCTTTGTCAAGAGGATTCAAATGGGGTTTGGGAGCATTTTTATTAGCTGTTGGAGTAGAATATTTCCTAACTGCTCCAAAGAATGAGGAGGAGCATGCTTCTAAACACTGAAGTTAAGACATAGAGGAATTATAGCTAATTATTTAGAGTGAATGTTAAAGATTAATATTAAAATTTCACTTGGTAAAAGAAAAAAAGAAAGATACTGAATAAAGTAGTACATACTATATGTAGAACAGCTAAATATTTCCTCTATGGCAAAGGAAATACTTCAAAGATAAAGGACTCCTAAGAGCACATCAACAAATATTTAAAATGTGAAACAATAATCCATCACTTCTTTTATACTTTTGAGGGAAATGAAAATTCCCCCCAAAATTGTGGGATTGCTAGATAGATATATTTCCTGTTCACCTCAGAATCGTACTATCCAAACAATTCACAAAATCCAAATCTCCTGGCTAGGTAGACATGAGCTGGGCTTTCTTAGTCCTTTAGCTCTAGCATCCTTCTGGCAGTGGTCACCTCTAAGAAGGGTGTGGTTTTAGGAAGCAATGTCTGCTGGACAACTAGTGCCTATTTTGAAATGTTGACCCTCTCAAGATAGCTGTCTAGCCTGGAAATGTCCATATCTTATTGCTCAGTTACCTGTTTTCAAGGAAAGAAACACAAAGAAGTAACCAAGGACTCAAGATCCTTTCTTGTACTTACAGAGGCAAGTTCATGTAGAATACCAGCACCAAGTGCTCTCTGAAGGCTGCCATAGCTACTGGAGTAGGGAAGAAAAAACTTGCTTACTTAGTGCTGGCCAGCCCCAAAGAGAAGATGTAACCTCTTCCCAGATTATAGGCCAACAAGGGAACAGCTTCTATTGGCTCCATCATCAATCATCTCTGACATGGGCCCAGTCATTAAGACAGGGGAACTGATGGATTGAGCATGCCCTTTAGTAAGGAAACTGAGCAAGGTTCCTTTTCATGTATGGTCCATGAGATGACCTCAGCCTCAGAGAAAATATTTCCTTCATGCATTTTTAAAAAATCAATACTGCTAATTAGTGTGGACTGAACTGGTTACGAAGCAAAACTTTGTAAAAAGACCTTTCTTCAACTCTTAAAAAGGATGGTTGTACACTTTTGGGTCTTTTTCCCAAAGAAATCATGGAAAGGGGAGAGGGACCCACATGTACAAAAATATTTATAGCTGCTCTTTATGTGGTGGCAAGGGATTGGAAGTTGAGGGGATGCCCATCAATTGGGGAATGGCTGGACAAGTTGTGGTATATGAATACAATGGAATACTATTGTGCTGTAAGAAACAATGAGCAGGAGGAGTTTAGAGAAACCTGGAAGGACTTGTATTAACTGATGATGAGTGAGATGAGCAGAACCAGAAGAACATTGTACACAGTATCATCAACATTGTGTGATGATCTACTGTGATGGACTATATTCTTCTCACCAATGCAATGGTACAGAAGAGTTCAGGGAACTCATGATAGAAGAGGATCTCCAAATCCAAGAAAAAAAAAAGAAAGAACTGTGGAGTATAGATGCTGAATGAACCATACTATTTCTTTTGTTTTTGGTGCTGATGTTTTTCTATTTTGAGGTTTTTCATCATTGCTCTGATTTTTCTCTTATAACATGACTAATGCATAAATGTTTAATGTTAGTGTGTGTGTGTGTGTGTGTGTATATATATATATATATATATATATATATATATATATATATATATATATATATATAAAACCTATATCAGATTACCTGCTGTCTAGGGGAGGGGGGAGGGAGAAAAATCTGAAATTGGAAAACTTGTATAAACAAAAGTTGAGAATTATCTTTACATGTAATGGGAAAAAAAATACTTTATTAATTAAAAAAAAAAAAAGGTTGGGGAGCAGCTAGGTGGCTCAGTGGATAAAGCACCGGCCCTGGATTCAGGAGTACCTGAGTTCAAATCCGGCCTCAGACACTTGATACTTACTAGCTGTGTGACCCTGGGCAAGTAACTTAACCCCCATTGCCCCACAAAAAAAAAAAAAAACCCAAACAAACAACAAAAAAAGGATGGTTGTAGGCAAAATTTATTAAATCGATCAAGTTTGTCTTCAGTTTCTCCTGTGTGTCTTCCAGATCATTCTTTTTTTTTTTTTTTTTTTGGTTTTTTTGGTGAGGCAGTTGGGGTTAAGTGACTTGCCCAGGGTCACACAGCTAGTAAGTGTCAAGTGTCTGAGGCTGGATTTGAACTCGGGTCCTCCTGAATCCAGGGCCAGTGCTCTATCCACTGCACCACCTAGCTGCCCCTTTCTTTTGGTTTTTTTTGGGTTTTTTGTGGGGTTTTTTTGGCAAGGCAATGAAGGTTAAGTGACTTGCCCAGGGTCACACAGCTAGTAAGTGTCAAGTGTCTGAGGCCGGATTTGAACTCAGGTACTCCTGAATCCAGGGCCGGTGCTCTATCCACTGCGCCACCTAGCCGCCCCCCCCCCCCATCATTCTTAATTAGGAATTCTTGCCTTCGCAGTCCTGAGGCCAAATTCAGTTGGGGGTAAGGCTTGGGGAGAAGGGAACAAAGGACAGTCTATGGGGAGAAGGGGTAACTTGTCCCTCCGAGAGTCTCCCTATGCCCATAACCACCCCCTCACTTCCAAACCACAGGAAGCAGTGGGAGGAGGAGAACAGTAGGGAACATAGCAATGGGAAAGTGAAAGTAGGCCAAGGAAAGAGAGGCCATGACAATGGGATCCCAAGGGAAGTGGCCCAGGACCAAGCTCGGAATCTGGAGAAGTCATATCCCACCAAATACTATGGAAGCAGTTGGCTGGAGGATCACTTCAGGAAGGAAAGGGCTTCCCATGGCCGTCCAGGAGCAAAACTCTAGCCGCCCTGCCCTAGTTACTGCTGTTCCCTTGGTCCTCTTCTACTCTGCCCAAGATATCTAGCACCTTCCTGATGCTTCCAACCCCTCCCCACAGCAACTCATGCTCAGAATCCTTTATTATCTCTTCTACATACCAAACATTTCTGTTCAGTGTCTTTCTTATACCCTAGGCTTTTAATAGATGACAGCTAAGCAATCTGACAAAAGAACAACAAAAGTCCAAAACGATGTAATATGTTTCTCCTCCTGAGTTTTTGAAGCACCAAAGGCTTGGGCAGTAAGTACCTCATCCACAGACCATTAAAGCTGGAAGGGTAAATTTAAGAGTTTCTCTAATTCAACCCCAAATTTCAAAGAGTGGTATGGTGGAGGGGAAAGAATGCTGGAGACACAGAAGAGAACAGGAGTTCTGAAGGGGAAGGAGACAGGGAAGTTTTGCTTCTACAGGGTTAAATTTCACATATGCTTTAAAAAAATCTCATAATAGAGATTCACAGTTTCATATACAATGCTCTTTTTTCATTTTTTGTATATCAAAATGTTCATATTTGTTTATGTTAAGTTCATAATAAAATTTAAGTTAAAAACTTTTTTTAAAAGTGTGCTGGTTGCTAGGTGGTGCAGTGGATAGAGCACCAGCCCTGGAGTCAGGAGGACCTGAGTTCAAATCCAGCCTCAGACACTTGACACTAGCTGTGTGACCCTGGGCAAGTCACTTAAACCCAATTGCCTCACCCAAAACCAAAACCAAACAAACAAAAAAAAAGTGTGCTGGTATTAGTCAGAAGAGCTGGGTGTGATTCCTAGCTTTGTGACCATAGACAAGTCATTTCATTTCTATGAACCTCAGTTTCTCCATCTGTAAATTGGAGATACTAATACCTGCTCCACCCACCACACAGGATTTTTGGGAGAAAAGTTATTTGTAAGTCTTAAAACTCTTATGTTTATGCATGCCATTAGATAAGAAAACTGTGGCCCAGAAATATAAAGTGACTTGCCTGAAGTCACACAGCAAGTTAGCGGCAGAAGATAACAGGTTTGGGGGCAGCTAGATGGTACAGTGGATAAAGCACCAGCCCTGGATTCAGGAGGACCTGAGTTCAAATCCAGGTTTAGACACCTGACACTTATTAGCTGTGTGACCCTGGGCAAGTTACTTAACCCTCATTGCCCTTTAAAAAAAAGAAGGTAACAGGTTTGAGTTCCATCTTCTTGCCCTCCTCACCAGCATGGTATAGTGGATTGAGGGCAGAAACTAGAGACCGGGAGACCTGGGTTCAAATACTGTCTGAGACATTTATTGTGTGACCTTAGACAAGTCATGTCAACATTCTAGGCCTCAGTTTCCTCTTCTGTAACATAAGAGGGTTGGAATTGAGTGGTTCAGATCCTTCCCCAATCACTCACTAGCTCTATCTCTTAGTGATAGTTTCATATTCTAAGAAGTAGGGATATTAATACCTATATCATATACCTCACAGAGTTGTGAGGTTCAAATGAGATTGCATATATAAAGCATACTAAAAACTTTGAAGTGATTTATGTGTCAGTTTTTATATTAATTCATAATAATGGCATATCATAAGGAACTAACCTTTAGTAAACAAAGCCTGTGATTGACAGAATAGAAAAAAATGGGAAGCCGGAGCAGACACCAGCCACGGAGCAACAAGAAGACGCTGGACGGAGGGGACCCCAAGAAGGAAGATGAAGAGGAGAAGGAAGAATTGGTGGACCCCCTGACCACTGTGAGGGAATACTGTGAACAGATTGAGAAATGTGGGAAGGCCTGCAAACAGCTGGAGACATGCACAGATCGCGTGTCTTTGCACCCCAACACTGAGGAGGACTGCACCGAGGAACTCTTTGACTTCCTGCACGCCCGAGACCACTGCGTGGCTCACACACTGTTCAAAAATGTGAAATAAATATCTGCATGCACTGTCAGCTGCTCCAGGCTCTGCCTCGTTGGGGGCTTCTCAATGGAATCACTTCCCATCATGTCGCCCTGGATCTCAAATGTTGTTGTACCGTGTGTCCTGTAAGTCCACATGAGGCCTTGTGGCCTTAGGCTTGGGCCTGGAGCCTGTGTGACCCACAGCAGTTCCACTGGAATAAAACCCAGTTATCTGTGAAAAAAAAAAAAAAGAAAAAAAATGGGGTGGTATGTGTATTATTTTGTTTGAAGAAATAAGGAAGTGGGTGGTTATCAATAGACACTGAATTTTTAGGTAAGTTGCAGGTCATTCTTTCTTCATTCTTTATAATTCAATTTAAGTTTTTGGCTAAGATTAAAAAAAAAAAAAGATGGGAGGTGATATACTGCCTGGGAAGACCTCTATGAACTGATGCATTAAAGTAAGCAAAATCAGGGAAACAGCATGCACTGTGACCACTACAATATACATGGAAAGAATCAAAAGCAAGAAACCAGCCACTGTGTCATTGTAATGCTCAAAGTTGGCCCCTGCGAAGAGTTGAGAAAACACTCCTCTCTCCCCTCTTTGCCGAAGTAAGGGACAGTGGGTATGTGATATTACATATACTCTCAGGCATAGTTGATTGTTGGCTTTGCTGAATTGCTTTTTCTCTCTTTCATATTTAATTCTTTGTTAAAAGGGATGGCTCACCAGGTAAGGGAAGGGGCAAGGGTATATTCAGAAATGAAAGTGATGTAAAAACAAAAGATATCAATATAAATTTAAAATAAGAATGAAAAGCTTGGAGCAATTGTAGTAATCTGATTTGAAACAGTTTTAAAATTCCTTATGCAATCATTTTCTATCTCAGAATAATACAATTTAAGGAAATATCGACTAAGGTGAAAACGAAGACATTTTCCAATCTACTAAAGTAGCCCTTTTTAATCTAGTGATGTTTTTAAGTGTTTTGGGGGCTTCCTTGCCATATGTTCTCCATATAATTACCTTTGATAGTGTATTATGTAATAAACCATTTTTCATTTTGGATACTATGACATCATACTATCTGACAAAATATAGACAAAACAAATCCTAGATGTTATCTTTAAGGGTAGCTTCCTGCAGCTTCCTGCAGAACGTCGATAGTCATCTGCCCCCCTTTCTGTATGGTCAGCAAAAAGAGCAGACCAAATGTGTTTTGATACCTGACACTGTCCCAGGAGGATGGCTTTTACAGACAAGACATGCCTATGCTATTATTACACTAGTATAAGTACTAAAGTTATAGCGAAACCATTATCCATCCTTTGATATCCATAGTCCAAGGGCAGGTCAAGGGCAAGAAGGCTCTTTATATGATGCTGAAACAGCTGTTAAAAATTAAATGAGGCAGATATTTTCTCAATGGGATGTCAGACACACATATCTGGAAATGGATGAAGACAGCTGCAATTTCATTTTAATTCAATTCAAATTTTTAAAGCATTTATTAAGTCTCTAATATGTACTAAAAGACAAAATGACAGAGTCCTTGTCCTCAAGGAGCTTATATTCTATTAAGGGACCCCCCCCTCCTCCAGGCAACACACATATGTTGGGAGTTGGGTGGGGTGGGGAAGAAGGAAACTGACCAGTGAGGGTTCAGCTCTTCAAGCATGTGCAATCTATTCTCCCTGGTGCCAACCCACATGGTTGCTTAGGGAGCCTGGGCTTTGGTCTGCACTTCAGAAAATGAACATATATCTTGTGTCTGTTTCCTGTCTTCTTACCATGTGATGAAGAAAAACCTTTCAACTGGCTGCTGAGCCAATTAAAATGTGCATAGAAAAAAGCTCAAATAGGCTAAATCTTGCTCTCTTTCCTGGTGGAAATGAGGAAGGGAATGCTATAAGTCTCCAAATGGGGAGAGAAGATGCACCAGTGAGCTACTCTTCCCACCTGGCTCAATATAAGGCCATTAAACACTGGACACAGATTTTTTTCCTATCTGTTTTGTTTGATTCTTTCTTCCTCTTAGGTGAATGAGTGTAGGAGAAATGGACTATGCTATGACCTTGTGAGCTTCAAAAGGTCAGAAGGGCCACCAGAGGTCCAAGAATTAGAATCCATACCAGAATTTGGTGTCAACTGAGCCCAGTTGGCCAGTTCAGCCCTGAGGAACAACTTGCTTGGCTCTACCCAAAAGCAAATCATCCCAGCAGCTAATAGACCATATCCTGCAAGCTATGAAATGACTCTATCCATCAGCCTTGCTATATCCTGAAGTGATTCTGGTAGAGTGAATACTTTGTAATAACTACTTTCAAGTTCAAGTTCATTCTCATTAGGATCCTGGTAGTAGAGGGAAGAGTATACACCACTTTGAAGGGATGTTTTTGTACTTTGATTCTTGCTATATCTTTTTTTTTGGGGGGGGGGGCGGCAGGGCAATGAGGGTTAAGTGACTTGCCCAGGGTCACACAGCTAGTAAGTGTCAAGTGACTGAGGTCGGATTTGAACTCAGGTTCTCCTAAATCTAGGGCTAGTGCTCTATCCACTGCACCACCTAGCTGCCCCTTCTTGCTATAACTTTGCAGGAAATATCCCTTTGTAAAAGCTAATCAATGCTAACTGGTTATCAATGAAATCAAGGATATTTCAACTGGACAGATTGATAGTAGAATGATAATCAAGTTTAAATTAAAAAAAGATATGGAGGTACTAATCACTAGTGATGATATTGGAGTAATACATTGGAATGGGGGCTCAAGCCAAGAGCAGTAAGAAGCCCACTGAGCCTCAGGGATATCCCAAGAACCTTGAGAAGAGATATATGGCCAGCTAAGTTCTGGGGACCTGACTTGATAGTACATTTGTAAGCTGGGAGAGTAAGTCCAGAGTATGACCACATATAAAAAATTAAATACAAAACAGTTTATGTGCAGAGGACACCCATCTGCCACGAAGAGTTAATAAATTGGGGGTTCTAGAGAGGACAATGCAAAGGCATGATAGAGTGGGCTAACAACATGGGGGGATGGTGCTGATGTGTATGGACAGAATGGAAAAGGGAGTGGTGGCCAGGGAAGGAGTTCAGTCTAGGCAACCAAAGATTCCAAATGACTGAGATTCCCAGTGGAGCCACAGAGTAGTAGAGTCTCACGTCCACAGGAGAAATGGTAACATTGATTTGATTATCAGTCCCTGAGAAACATGAAAATTCAAAGTTAAGTCGGGGTGGGGATAGGTATTACTCATGTGGTGGCAGGGTGAATGATGAGTCCTTCCTTAGTCCTTCCCAATGGTCACAGCAAAGTCCAAGGGAGCCCTGAGGCCAGTTTTGACAGATCTTCTCTGCTCTAGCAGTAACTAGATAGTGCTGTGGATAAAGCATTAGTGCTAAGGCCAGGAAGACAAGTTCAAATCTGGTCTCAGACAATAATTTGTATGATCCTGGACAAGTCATTTAACCTCTGTTTGGCTTAGTTTCCTCAACTTTAAAATGGGGATTATAATAGCACCTACCTCCCAGGGTTGTTGTAAAGATAAAATGAGGTCATATTGGTAAAATGCTTAGCACAGTGTCTGGCCTGTAGAAGATGCTTCATAAATGCTTATTTCCTTCCATTTATTTTCTCTTCCTAATTCCAATGTGAAGCAGATTCTCTTCCCTCTGGTATAGGGAGGGGAGGTTCAGGAGAATCTTTTGACACTTGACTGCTGGTCCATATGGAAGGAGAGGCAGGCAGTCAGCAAGTCCTTGGTCCTTCCTGATCATCAAAACAGTTGTAACTACAGTAAATTTGAGAATATCAATTATAATTGATGAAAGGTAGTGTCATATAGTAGACATAGTGCCATATTTGGGGTCAGGATGACTTAGATTCAAATTCTCCCTCCAATACACTTCCTAGCTGTATGTCCCTGAGCAAGTCACTTCAGCTCTCTAAACTCCAGGTTCCTCATCTGTAAAATGGGTGTAATAATACAATCTACCTAAGCAGGTTGTGAACATCGAATGAGATAATGAATGTAAAGCACTTCACCAACCCCAAAGAGCTACATAAATGTCAGCTACTAGTAATTATGAACGAGAGCATCATTTTTACAATAGAAGCAATATGTAAATATACTCATGTAGGTATTTTACACATTTGAAACTACAAGTTAAGTGAGTTTACTGGAAAATTAATCATAGGAAAATTCATCTATACTAGCAAATGGAATTTGGTACTAGGCCTATGGATTTTTTTCATACTTTCTCTTGTTTTTATCTTGTCTGTGGTCTCTCCCCCTCGATCTCAGTCTCAGTCTCCCTGCTTCTCTTTCGTGTTCCTGGTCTATTTCATGAATATGTCATCTTGTAATGGTTTATTTAGATTGATTGGTAAGGATGATAGATGGAGATACAGTAGACAAGTTGATAAATTGCAAAGTGCAGTAGATTTTATTGAGGAAAATAACAACTCCAAAAATAGGTATCAGCCTCTCTGTATTTTTGTTCTCCTGGTAATGAAGCTCCCTGGCTTTAATTATAGTTTGCTGAGGCACTGTGCTGAAATATTTAATCTCTGAGTAATGACGGGATTCTAGTTTCCTAATTGGCATCTGTGTGTTTAGTATCCTGTGCCAAAATCTGAATCCAAGAATGAACATACAGTATGAGATGTGTACTCCATGTAGTGTGTTTGTTTTTGCTACCTGCCACTTCAGTTTCAAAGTAATTAAGTGAGAAGACAACTATGACAAAACTTAATGATCTCACATCTTCTTGGTCTTTGTTTGATTCCAGTTTCTTGGATCTTCTGGGTCAATCCATAAATCTATTTATGATCAACATACATTAGAGAAAGAACTGTGTTGGCCACTGAGGAGCACTTTGGCTTGAAAACATTCTTGCTCATTCTCAAGTGGTATTTCAGGTACCTGGGAGTAGCTCTCAGAGTTACTCTGCCCCACCCAAGACTAAATGACTTGCATGAAACCCTGTGAAACCAGCTTGAAAGGAAAGAAGCAAGAGACTAGATCGGATTGAGAAAGCACTGGGACTGAGGATCAGGACTGTAGATTTATAACTGGGAAGACCCTAGAGGTCATCTTCTTGTCCCCACCCACCCATTTTATGGATAGGGAAACTGAGGCCCCAGAGAGGTTAAATTACTTGCCCCAAATCATATAGGTAGTGAAAGAGCTAGGATTCAAATCCAGATCATCTAACTCCAATTCCACTGCCTTTGCTCATCAACAACTCATTATTCTTGACATCAGAGGGTCTCAGAGTATGGTCTGCGGGGGTTCTTAAGACTCTTGCTGAGGATCCTTGAGATCAAAACTATTTTACAATAGAATTAAGACATCATTTGCCCATTAAAATACGCCTCCTTTTTCCAACTACATGGTTTTGTGAGACTGGATTTTCTTCATATATTTCGACCAAAACGTATCAAAATGGATTGAACACAGAAGCAGATATGAGAATCCAACTATTTTCTCTTAAGCCATACATTAAAGAGATTTACAAAAACATGTAAAACAATGTCATTCTTCTCACTATATTTTCTGTCTTGGAATATAAAGTTATTTTTCACAAAAATATTATTGATGTTAACATGTAGTGGGTTTATTATTATTTTGATGGATTAATAAATACATATTTTAAAATATATATTAGTTTAAATTTCTAATATGGTAAATATTGATAGATGTGAACCATGTAAACAAAATCCTTTGTGGTCCTCAATAAATTTTTCAGTGTAAAAGAATCCTAAGACCAAGAAGTTTGAGACCTTTTTACTCTAGATATATTCCATCAGAGTATAAGCTCCTTGAGGGGAAGAACTGTTTTTCCTTTTGTCTTTGTACCTCCAGCAACTTGCCTAGTGCCTGGCACACCATAGACAATAGATGTTTGTTTGATTATGTTGGATTGGATTCTGTCTCATTTATACATCTACTTTCCCATTAGCATTAGCACCCTATTGCCTGAAACAGGATGCCACCCATCGTTTGCAACAGCACCCTCCCAGAGTTAGCCCATGACATACATGGCAGGCGTGGGACTTCCAAATCAACATTCCCTGAATAATGTATGTTTCCTTTGGCAGTATTGATCCAGCCTAAAGTTACACAGGTTATACATGCATAAAGGTGGAATTACAGAACCCAGCTGTTCTAAGCACTGAGAATTTGGCTAACACAAAAGGGCTTACTGATGATAGCCTCTTCAGACAATTTTCTTTCAGCTGGGAAGGATGACGAATTATGAAACTGACTTTCCTTGAGACAACTAATTCCAATCCAGATGTGTTTCTGACATTAGCCTCTTAGATATTTTTCTCCTTCCAACAAGGAGAGTTACATAGTAGTAGCTCTGAAGATCCATATCCACCTTGATGCCACTGATGCTCTAAGATGTTTTTCATTATAGCCTTCTAAGGAAATAAAGAAAAGAGGACTCGACAGATCTCAGTCAAAAATAGCACTTTGTGGGGGGCAGCTGGGTGGCACAGTGGATAAAGCACTGGTCCTGAATTCAGGAGGACCTGAGTTCAAATCCGGCCTCAGACATTTAACACTTACTAGCTGTGTAACCCTGGGCAAGTCACTTAACCCTCACTGCCCCGCAAAAAACAAACAAACAAAAAAGAGAAGCAAAAATAGCACTTTGTGGAATTAAGATTGAAGCCTTGTTGGAGTTTATGAAGTCATGAATCCTTTATCAACCATTAAGAAATGGTGCTTAGGGGGGCAGCTAGGTGGCACAGTGGATAAAGCACTGGCCTTGGATTCAGGAGGACCTGAGTTCAAATCCAGCCTCAGACACTTGACACTTACTAGCTGTGTGACACTGGGCAAGTCACTTAACCCTCATTAAGAAAGAAAAGAAAAAGAAAAAAAAATGGTGCTTATTCTGAATCAAAGACTATGTTCTCCTGAATACAGAAACATCTTTTATAGTTCATTCCCCCCCATTTAAAAAATTACAAGCTTGACAAACATCAACAAACATGATTTTTTTCCATATACAAAGAACCATTATTACGTACAATTAGGGTTTTTTTTTTAAGTACATGTACAGTTAGGTGGTACAGTGGATAGAACATGGGCTTGGAATTGGAAAGACTCATCTTCTTGAGTTCAAATCTGGCCTCACTTACTAGCTGTGTGATCCTGGGCAAGTCACTTAACCCTTTTTGCTTCAATTCCTCATCTGTAAAAAGAGCTGGAGAAGGAAGTGGCAAAACCACTGCAGTATCTTTGCCAAGAAAAATCCAAATGGGGTCACAAAAACTTGGACATGACTGAAACAACAGAATACCAACAACAATATCACAATTTAATATGATAGTACCAACATTCTCTGCTGGTCTGTGTCCCTTTGTGAACTTTCTTCTGTCTTCTATCTATTTTTTAATGTTTCATGAACACACTTTTTTCTTTTTTTACATAAGTACCATTTTTTGCATCATCATCATGACTTATGGTTGATAATCAGAATAAAAGCCAGTTGTGATAGCAAGCTCTATCAGCCACTTGATGGTTGAAATCAATCAATCTATAGTGCAGGCATTAGGCTCACTCTTAGAACATGTACTGGCACTAGCACCCAGAAGACAACTACTACCTTTCTTTTCAAGGTTCTAGGGGTAGCCCTGAGGGGTTGTGGTTTCTAATACTATGTCTCATGAACTCTCACCAGTGTGCTTCCCAATATCATTTAACTAGTTGCTATCTCTCCAAAATTAATTAGCCAGTGAACATCAACAAGGCTCTGGAAATGGATATTTACTGGATAGCAAGGGCTTAAAGACAACATCCACTCCCAAAAGTCTGGGACGTATTTTCCCACAAGTACATACAGAATCCAGTGGAAAAGGGAATAGAGACCCCATGTGGCAAAGGGGTAATCAGAGCTTCTGGTGGAAGTCCTTTTCTCCTTCCCTAGAATTCTGGTGGTTTCTTTGAGATACACCTTTATGCTGGACCCTGAGGTTTAAGGCCCTCATGGCGTCCTGAAGCTGCCTTACCTCAGTGCATCTAATTTATTATAACAACAACAACAATTTCATTAATACAGCACTTTTAGGTTTGCGAAGCACTTTCCACATATGATCTCATTTTATATCCTCACAACACGGGGAGGTAGATACTATTATTATCCTCCTTTTACGTTTTATCTTCAGGCCTACTCCTAGAACCCTGGGACACAGGAAATCCAAATCTTTCAACCCTTTGAAGGTGACAAGGTTGGTTTATTTGTTTGTTTTACCAGAAGGTAAAGCATAGGAGGAGAAAGAGACTCCTCCCCTTATCCCTTAGGTGACTCCCTCTGAAGGCCTTGGCTGGAACTGTTCCCTCACTACTAGTCTGACCTGTCATTGCAACAACAAATTCCAGACTGTCTTACTGCTTTATCCAGGCCCCACAGGCTCCATCTCTTCAAACAATCCCAGTGGCTGAAAGCACTTCACTCCTTCCAAAGTGACTGAGGACTTTTTTCCACACCTAGTTTATGCCTTTGATTGATTGAATGGAGATGATTTAATATATTGGCTTATACAGCTAGGTGACACAGTAGATAAAACCTGTACCTGGTGTCTACAAGACTCGAGTTCAAATCCAGCCTCAGATGTAGTTGTTTGTCCTTTGTTCTTGAAGAGGACCATGACACTGGGGTGATGACGTGACTTGCAGTGAATTGGATTTAAGTGAGGAAGGGCTGTGCAACGTCACCAACCTCATTCTCTCCTCCAGAGCCATCTGGGTCCAGTGGCAAGATATACGTCAGGACTATTAGGGATAACTCTGGATGTTTTAAGGCAATTGAGGTTAAGTGACTTGCCCAGGGTCACACAGCTAGTAAGTGTCTGAGGTGAGATTTGAGTTTCAGGGCCAGTGTTCTATCCACTGTGCCACTTTACTACATGGGTAATCTTGGGGAAGTCATTTAACCTCTATCTGCAGTTTCTTCCTCTGTAAAATAAAGATCATAATAGGACCTACCTCCCAATGAGGATCAAAGGAGGTGATATTGTAAAATATTTTGCAAACCACAAAGCATATATAAATGCTAGCTGGTTTGTTTGTTTGTTTAGTGAGGCAGTTGGGGTTAAGTGACTTGCCCAGGGTCACACAGCTAGTAAGTGTGTGTTAGGTGTCTGAGGCTGGATTTGAACTCGGGTACTCCTGACTCCAGGGCCGGTGCTCTATCCACTGCGCCACCTAGCTGCCCCAATGCTAGCTGTTTTTATTGTTATTAGAGTTACCTAAGAGCAGCTAGGTGGCCCAGTGGACAGAGCACCAGGCCTGGAGTCAGGAAGACTTCTTCCTGAGTTCAAATCTGGCCTCAGACACTTGCTATGTAACCCTGGGCAAGTTACTTAACCTTGTTTGCCTCAGTTTCTTCATGTGTAAAATTGAACTGGAGGGGGAAATAACACACCACTCCAATATCTCTGCCAAGAAAAACCCAAATGGGGTCAAGAAAAGTTGTACACAACTGAAAACAACAACAATATACGTATACGCATATACGATACAAATATACATATAGGCATATACAAGGCAGATAAAAAGTGATTTGGGGGGAAAGGCACTAGCATGGGGGGGATCAGAAAAGGTATCATGTCAAAGGTATGATTTGAGCTAAGCCTTGAAGGAAACTAGAGACAGAGAATGAGACGGAAATGCATTTTAAGCCAGCTAGTTTGAAAGCGCTGAGATATGAGAGAGGTTATGCCTTGACTGAGGAAAAGAAGGTCAGTCTGGCTGGATTACAATGTGACCAGAGCAGAAAAGTGAGGAATAAGGCTGCAAAGATATATAGGACACAGGTTGTGAAAAGCTGAAATACCAAACAGAGGAATTTGTATTTGCTCCTCGAGATCACAGGGAGCCAGTGACTCTTCAGTTTTGGAAAATCACCTCCATAGGTGATATATTAGAATCGAAAGAGACTCAGGACATTGCCTGTGGCCGTCCTTAATCCTAGAAGGCCCCCCCTCCTCATCTCTGTGTCCTGGCTTCCTTCAGGTATCAGCTCAAAGCCCACCTTCTACAGGAAGCTTCTCCTGATCTCTCTTTTTTTTTTTTTTTTAGTGAGGCAATTGGGGTTAAGTGACTTGCCCAGGGTCACACAGCTAGTATGTGTTAAGTGTCTGAGGCCGGATTTGAACTCAGGTATTCCTGAATCCAGGGCCGGTGCTTTATCCACTGCGCCACCTAGCCGCCCCTCTCCTGATCTCTCTTAATCCTAATGTCTTCTCTTTGTTGATTATTTCCAATTTATGCTGTATATGACTTGATCATATATAATTGTTTGCATGTCATCTCTCCCATTAGACTGCAAGAGCAAGAACAATCTTTTACCTTTCTTTGTAACCCCAAATGCCTACCTGGCACATAGTAGGCATTTAATACATGTTTCTTGACTGACTGATTGGCCACAGCAGAGCGACTGCAGTGTCTGAGGAGAGAAGGGGTATATGTGAAAGATATTATTACCAAGGTAAAACTGACAGGTCTTGGCAACATATTGGATGGGGGCGGGGGGCGGTATCCAGAGACAGGGAGGAGAGTCAAGGATGATGCTTAGGTTGTGAGTCTAGGGGACTAAGAGGATGGTGGTGCCCTCTGCATTTATAGGGAAGTTAGGAAGAAGGAAAGATTTGGGGAGAAAGATCAGTTTTGGATGAGATGAGTTTAAGATGTTTATGTGATGTTCAATTTGTGATGTCCAATAGACGGTTGGAGATGTTAGACTCAGAATGAAGATCAGAGTAGAGGTTAAGTACGTTTGATAAGGACATTTGAGAACTATCAGCATAGAGATGATAATTAAATCTATGGGAGCTAATGAGGTCACCCAGTGAAGTGGCAGAGGGGGAGAAGAGTTGGTGGGGCATGACCTGGATAAAGATCTAGCAAAGGAGAATGGGAAGGAGTGGTTGGATAGATAAGAGGAGAATAGGAAAGAGTAGTGTCATGAAAACCTGGAAAAAAGAGGATGTCTAAGGAAAGGAGGGTCGCCAACAGTGTCAAAGGCAGCAGAATGGCCAAAAAGGATGAGAACTGAGAAAAGGCCATTAGATTTGGTAATTAAGAGATGATTAGTGGGGCAGCTAGATGGCGCAGGGGCAGCTAGATGGCGCAGTGGTTAAAGCACCGGCCCTGAATTCAGGAGTACCTGAGTTCAAATCTGGCCTCAGACACTTGACACTTACTAGCTGTGTGACCCTGGGCAAGTCACTTAACCCCAATTGCCTCACTAAAAAACAAAAAAACAAAAGATTACAAAGGAAACTAATTTTATCTTGAAATAGTTATGAAAATCTTTTTAAAGCAAATTCACAGACACCAGTTAAAAAGCCCTGCTCTAGAGAATCTCCTTGGCTCTTATTCAAGACCAAAATTCCGTTCATTTTCAAATGTAAGTGCTAAGTAACCATAGGAACATGAGATTACCATATGTGTATGTGTATATATGTATGTGCACACATACGATATATATACTATATATGCATGTATATTTACATATATATGGAGGAGAGAGACAGAGAGAGAGATACAGAGAGACAGTGCATCCCAAAAGTCTTGGTGCAATTTTAAGCTATTAAAGTTCAAAACTGTCCTAAGACTTGATATACCATCTACACACACACACACGCGCGCGCGCGCACACATGCATGCATGTACATGTATATCCAGCCCCCACACAAATACAAGCATATATTCACATATGTATGTATGTGTGTGCATACATCCTGAATGTTCAACAGATACATGTGTATTTATTCATACACAGTGTACACATATTTACATACATACATAAACATGTGTATGTGCATGTATTATTTTCTCCACCCCTCAAATGTTCTGAGAAGTGCTAGAAGACTTGAATTGGAATTGGGTTTTATGATAACTCTTCTACATGAGACATTGAGAGAGGTTTTCCATAGAATCTCTTTCCCCAGGGATATTTTTTAAAACAGCAAGAAACCTATCTCCATAGAGTGGGTTCAGAAACCATTTTTCTTGGAGAACAAAAGGATGAAACCAATGCCCTATTGCCAATCTTTCCCAGCCTGTCATTATGTACTAATTTTATAAGAGATCTCTTCCTAATTCTTAATACTTTTTTATTTGTTCATTCATTCATTCATTCATTTAAGCCAGCATCATTTTAAGTGGCATTTCTGTCCTGCTGCAGAGCAATAGACATCTGAGTTACCAGATAACTCCTCTCTAGGCCGACATGTTAGAAAGGCCTCAGGAGAGAGCATAGTGGGGAGGGGTTGGTAAATATCTGAGTGCCACTTATATCAGGACCAGTGGAGGAAGCCCATGAAGTTAATGCTGTCTGCGCTCTTATACCAGCAGCAGTCTTTTCTGCTTTGTTCTGCCAATCCCAGACCTCATCTGGAATTCAGAATGGCAGCAGGAGAATGGGGGTGAGCACCATCATGCTCCTGATGGTGGTTTCTCCATGATGGGACAGAAATAAAAAGCTGTCTTGAGTATCATGCTGCTATATCCCTGCCAAGATATGCCCCCTCCCCTTTTTTCTTTTTCTTGAATCCAAACCCAAGACATTTGATTAATGGTCCTAGCAATGGAAGTTCCTTTTTAATCCATGAGGAAACAGAGGGAAATTGTCAATAACATTAATCCACTCTTCCTTTCACCAATACCTCCATTCATTCTCTTCTGGGTTGACCATGACTTCCTATAACAGAAAATCCTAGTGCTAGAAAGAGCCTTAGAGATCACCCATTTTCATAATGCCTTCATTTTACAGATGAGGAAATTAAGGTAGGAAGGTACAATGACTCAGTCAGACCATACAATTAGTAGAGAACAGAGTCTAAACCCAAACTCAAGTCTTTTGGCTCCTAAATCAAGTGTCCTTCCCACTATACCAGAGTGTCAGAATTTGAAATCCCTGACCAGTCATTGAGTCCTACCTATACCTGACAAGAATCACCCATACAATATAGTGAACCAGTGGTCATCCTGCCTTTGCTCGAAGAGAGGAAATCTAATGTTCCCTAAGGTAGTCATTCCCTTTTTGAATGCTTCTATGTGTTAGGAAGATTTTCCTAACAAGTCAGAACATACCTCTTTGCACCTTCTACCTGCTGCTCTCTGAGGCTAAGAATAACTCTATTCTCTTTTCCACATGACAGACCTTCAAGGCTGCTCCCATACTTGGAGGGTAGCTTCCATGTCCCCTAAGCCTTTTCTTCTGCAGGTTAAACATGCCCAATTCTTTGAACTTATCCTCATGTAGCATGATCTAATCAAGGTCTTTCTCCACCCTGGGGACCATCTTCTAGATGATCTGTAGAGTATTGCAGGAACATCACTTCCTTATATCAAAGTCTCATTCTGCTACTTACTAACTGTGTGACCTCAGACAAATCTGGGCTCTCTGGGCTTGTTTGCTCATCTGTCAAATTAGAAGATTAGACTAGTTGACTCTAAGGTCCCTTCTAACCCTAGAACCATGATCCTGTGATCTGTGGTCTTATAATCTAAGTTATTATTATGTTTCTCTCGACTCTGCCTGAGACCAATCTTTTGGAGGGATGTTCTATCCTACCACTGATGTTTTCAAAGCTTATACAACATTAAAACCACAAGAACTTTTTCAAATGAAAAGCTGCCTCCCCATACTTTCTCTCTCTTGTACTTATACTTATAAAGTTAATTCTTTGAACCAAGGAATATGACTTTATGTTTATGGATGTTAAATTCCACCGTGTTATATTTAGCCCAATGATACAGAATGTTGAGGATTTTTTAGATCCTGACTCTGTCATCCAATATTTTAGTGACCTCATTTTTATCCTCTGCAAATCTGATAAGTATGCCATCAATCTCTTTATCCCAGTCATTTATAAAAATGTTATACAGCACGAGGCTAAGAACATATCCCAGAAGTACTGCCCTCCAGACCTCCTTCCAAGATGAGCACAGTCATAAATGACCAATCTTTAGGTCCTGCCATTCAACCACTTCTGAATGCACCTAATTTTACTATTGTCCAGCACTCATCCCTCTACCTTGTTCAGAAAAATAGTATGGAAAACTGTCAAATGTTGTGCAAAAATCTACAGCATTTCCCTGATCTACCCATTTAGGAGTCCTGTTAACAAAGGAAATGAGGACAGTCTGGCATGACCTTATCTTACCAAAGCTGCGATAGCCTTTTGTGGATAAGGGAAGAAGGGAACAGAACAAGCATTTATTAAGCACTTAACCCTACTGTGTTCAGTGCTTTACAAATGTTATCTCATTTGTTGGGCAGCTAGATGATATAGTGGATAAAGCACTAGCCTTGGATTCAGGAAGACCTGAGTTCAAATCTGATGAAAGGGCCAAATTTAGTATGGGAAGAGTTAATTGGGTGGCTCACCTTAATATTGAGATAAGAAAAGAAGCAGCCTTTTTAAAAAACAAAACAGATTTATTAATGGGAACAAATTTAAAACAATATCTGAATCACACAAGTGAGATTAATAGAACTAGAAACAATGTATGAACAATGTATAAATCTCTGGGGTAAAAAGGCACCAGGCACCCAAACCTGCCTCCAGCCCAGCTAGCTCTGCCTAAAAATAAACACAAACTCACCAATACCCGAAATCTGTAGCTATTATCTATAGTCTCTTCTATTTTGGTCTGAAGCTCAAAAACCAGCAGGTCCTCTAATTGTCTGCCTTCCTTCCTTCCCCATTTCCCTCAGAACCCTCTCTAACCCCCTCTTTAACTGTATACAACTGAATCTAACTGACTCCCCCACAGGAAGGGGAGGGGCAGTTCTTAGCTATGCTGAGTCTCCAATTGGCTCAGCACACCCACATGGACTGTCCCCATTTTAATCTGGCCAGACCCATGTGGGTGTGGGGGAGCTACTTACTTACTTACTTTCTTTCTTTTTTTTTTTTTTTGTTTGTTTGTTTTTTTTTTTTTGCAGGCAATGGGGGTTAAGTGACTTGCCCAGGGTCACACAGCTAGTAAGTGTCAAGTGTCTGAGGCCGGATTTGAACTCAGGTACTCCTGAGTCCAGGGCCAGTGCTTTAACCACTTCGCCATCTAGCTGCCCCCACTTACTTACTTTCAATAAATGTTCCCTGTGGTCAGAGTTCCTCTTGTTTGTTCAATTATCTCCCAAAGTATATACCCAAGCTTACTTTTTTTTTTCAGTCTGACAATAATAAAGGAAAGATAGGGTTATGAAAACCCCAAATCACAATTAATTCCTTACACTGACCTCAGACACTTGATACGTATTAGTTGTGTGACCCTGGGCAAGTCACTTAACCCTCATTGACCCCCCCCAAAACAAAACAAAACAAAACCCAAATCAAACAAAAAAAAAAAACAAAAAAAAAACCCCAAATATTATCTCAGTTGAGGAAACTAAAGCAGGTAAAGGTTAAGTGACTTATACAGGGTCACACAGAGAGGAAGTATCTAAGGTCAGATTTGAACCCAAGTCTTCTGACTCTAGGCCCAGCACTCTATCTACTGTGCCTTTTCCTTTTCTAGCTGTTCATCTCCCATTCCTTTCTTATTATATTTTAGAATTTTGCCAGTAATCCAAGTCAAGTTCACTGGCCTACAGTTTGCAGACTACATATTCTTCCCTTTTTTGAAAATCAGGACGTGGCCAACTTCTTCAGACCTACAGTGGCTCTCAGGTTTTCCTCCTCTTTCCAACATCACTGACCCCTCGGATATCCAGGCATCTTAATACTGATGAACCCACCCTGAAATTGTTCACAAAGAGCCAGCAATGGCAGTGATCTCTTTCCTCCTTGGAGTCACTGCTTTGGGGTAACCAGGTACCTCCAGAGGCGGAGGACAGAAACACAGAAACTGAAGGAAAGGAATGGAAGGGTGGATTAAAGCTTATAAATGAAGATGAGGATGTGAGGAAACCACCAAGGAGATCCTCAAATGAAAAGGCTCCTGGTGTTTATCCTGGATGGCTTCACTATGGAAAGGATTAAGGAGAGCCCCAGCTCAGCCTAACCCTACGTTTTTCTTCCATATAACTGCCCCTATGAGACATCCAACATCACCTTACTCATCACACTTTATAGTGCAAGGCCTACTTTACCAAGCATTGGGCATCTTGGGTATAAACTACAGCTAAGTAATTTATATTCTGAGTCATTTCTCCACAGAGTATTAGCGCTCATTTATAGATACCAAATGGTCTAAGTAGATAAAATATTGAAATTGACCTGGGCTCCAATACCTCCTCAGACACTTCCTATTTATAGGACTCTGGGCAAATCTCTTAACTTCTCTGGACCTCAGTTTCTTCATCTGTAAAATGGGGGAGGGGTTGGACTAGTTGGAATGAATGAACTATGGTCAAAGCACTGGGAATACAAATAGAACAATTCCTGCTTTCAACTAGAAATTAAAATTTTCAATTCTAATAGGAGGAGATAACACATTTAAGAGTTTTCAGCTCTAAGTCAGACTGAAAGGCCCAGGGGTCCTAAGGGTGCAGCCGCAAAGCAGATCATAATTCATCCTCTTTAATGTCATTTTCAGTAATAAAACCATACCTGTTTCTGATGTTGAACAATGAATTTAACAGTACCCAGGACTCTGGTTATGAGAACATTGTTTTGTAGTTGAGCCTGTTTAAGAGATGGAGGACCACAGTATAAATACACAAGCAACAAAGGGAAGGTGGGTTCTTCCTTCACTTCCTTCAGGATTCATCTCAAACACCTTTTAAGCAAAGCCTTTCCTGATGAACTGTGATTATACTATATTGCTATGTCAGGAATTTAGCTGATAGCTAACATTTAAATAGCACTTACTATGTGCTAGGCCTATTGCTAAAAGCTTTACAATTATTATCTCATGTGATCCTCACAATAATCCTGGGAGGTGGGTGCTATTATTATTCCTATTTTACAGATAAAGAAACTGGGGCAATCAGAAGTTAAGTGACTTGCCCAGGGTCATAGAGCTGGTAAGTGTCTAAGGCTGGATTTTAATTTAGGCCTTCCTGAGTCCAGGTCAGGTGCTCTATCCACCCAAACCCCAGTTGTTCTCACAACAATCCTACAGAGAGATACTACAGTTATTCTAATCCCAGTTTCAGGAGAAGTTAATTGGCTTGTCTAACATTACATAGCTAGGGAGTTCAAGGGACCCTTTCCATGACTCCATGTTGTTTCAATTTAGTCACAAAGTTTAGTTTTATATGATAATGATAACTTATATCCCACTTAAAGATTTTCAAGGAACTTCTCTTACAATAGCCCTCTGAGGTGGATTGTACAAGGGTTATTCTTCATATTTTATAGATGAGGAGAAAGCCTCTGAAAAGTAAGGTGACTTGTCCCAAGTTATATAGCTACTAAGTACTTAAGGTGGGATTCAAATCAAGTTAGGATCATAGATTTAGAGACAGAAGGGACTTTAGAGGGCATCTAGCCCAACTCGCTCACTTTACAGATAAGGAAACTGGAGTCCAGAAAGTATAAGTGATTTATTTATCATGGAAGTCACAACTAGGATTTGAACCCCGGTCCTTTGACTTCAAATCCAGAGTTCTTTCCACTGCTCCAGGCCTTAGTACCCCTAATACAACAATTTCTTCCCTGTGACAGTGAGCATCCACACCATCTAGCTTAAAACCTATCTTCTTAGGTTTTAACCTTTTTGATCACAAGCCAGAGAGGCTATTTACCTTTACTCTAGTCCTTGGGGGCATCAGGTTGCTTATGATTGGGCTCTTTAAATAACCTCAGGTAAAAATTGGCTGTTGGTTAATTCATTCTCTGGAATTCTATGACCCCCCTCTCCTGGAATCCCTTAGCTTAGCCTGAGTTAAATTGCCTCAATATCTTTGTCCTTCATTCTGAAGCCTCGACTTTATACTTTGTGGCCAATTGGTTTTTAGTCAAATTGAAATGTCCTTCCCTATGGTATGCTATGGTTCAATTCTGGTCTGCCCATTTCTGGTGTAATCCTTAACCTAAAGAGGAATTAAGATTACAAAGCAACTATGTTTATATCAATTTTTATCAGCCAGATAAAAAACAAAATACATATGTACACACACACACATATATACATATAGGCATACATGTGTCTATGTAGGAATATGTATGGGTGCTCATGTGTGCATGTATGTATGTGTATGTAAATTGTGTGTATACATACATATAGATATATAATCTATCTATCTATATCTCTCTATATATGAAGGATGGTTCTTTATTGTAGGAAGGGGGAAGAATAAAAAAGGAAATTATTGAACATGAAACAGCCCTTTTTTTTTTCCAGTTCCTCATTCTATCAACAAGCACAGTTCCTACCCTTAAGGAGCTCATATTCTAATGAAGACAGTATGTAAATAACTAGTTATATATAAGACATGGGATGTTCAGAGAGGACTAGCACCTCTGCTGTGAGGGCTTGTGGAGCCCTTTTTAGGACTGCTCATACACCTTTGGCATCTTCCTGTCACTCAACTCTCACCTGTGGCTCCAAGAAACTCTAGCATGTGCATCAGCCACACCCCAATAAAACCATCTTGGCAGACGGGCAAAACCAGGTTGAGGGGAACCAATAGGCCTCAAACCTTTGGGTGAGTTAAGGAGATGTCTACTCCAAGCACATGAAGACTTTCCCAGCAGAATGGGCAGATGAGAACGATTTGTTCCAATGGCCATGAAGTAGAGGTTGTGGAGCCCTAAGAGCTTGGTCAAGCATCAAAAACACAAAGGACATCCTCTGCATCCCGGCCCATTGTCAGTCATCTTGGCTATTGTCTTGCCACTGTATTATATTGACTTTGATGATTCTGGAAGAGAGAATGAGGCTGATGACTTTGTGCAACTCTGCCTCACTTAAATCCAATTCACCCACAAGTCAAGACAATACCCCAGGATGCTGTTAAAGGCTAAAATTCTAGCTAAACTGTCTAAAATATCTAATGAGTGGTCGCCAATAAATTATAAGCTTTAGCAAGAGTTAGACTTTTAAGCATTTATTAAGGAGAATAAGAATTTGGTAAAGAGAGAGAAAAAGGCCTAGATTCCTATCTATTAAAGGGAGAGCACATTTCTAGCTCCGCTCTTCACCAGAGTCCAGAGGAAAGAGCCCGAGACTGAGCGCCAGTCTCTTCCCTCCTCCTCCCACCCGCCCTCGTCACCTCCTCCCACCAAAGAAAAGACTCCTGGTCCTGCCCTCAAAGACCTTCACCTCATGGGCGGAACTCTTCCA